>NC_083575.1:17822967-18122967 GCF_027579695.1 Neoarius graeffei | reverse complement strand
TGACCTATTGCCAATTGACCTAATGAGTTGCAATTTGGTCCTCCAGCTGTTCCTTTTTTGTACCTTTAACTTTTCAACCCTCTTGTAGAGATCTTGCAGTCACATGACCGGAAAGTACACAACCGCCATCTTGTCGGTAAAAAACACCGCTGAATACTGCTGCACTCATGTACAGAATGGATCAATTTCAACCGACAGACTACACGGCTCATTTTTCTAATGAACAGATAACTAGATATATGTCTAAAATAAACGATCTACCGATCAGTGACCCTTATGGCTTACCGGACGGAGTTTTCACGACCGTGTCAGTGGATGTTGAACTGCCAGCGGAATACCCAGATAATTACCTCATTAACTTTCCCTCGCTGTTCAGTGGTGAACCACTGCGTGCCTATAAATCTCTGGACAGTTATCTTTACAGAAATTCAGGATTTGTCAGCGACTCAGATGTGGCATCTTGTAAACAAGAATCCTCATTGGACGGGTAAGTCACTTAAGTATTGAGTATAGCACTGACCAGCCGATTATAGAATAGAATAAGGTAATTCCAGCTGTAATTCCAAATCGTCCGTGTTGTTTACATGGATCTGGAGTTGGAGAGATAGAGGCTTAGCAGTGGAGGTTTGAGTGGCTGTTTTCTGAGCTTAGTCAACAGGCCGGCTCTGCAGCCTTGCTTTTGCTTCCGCTCCCGGCGCCGCCTCCTTCGCTTTGCCTCCGATAACAATCCACGGAGACCCCGCTGGTCTCGCTATCTCGTCCGGAATGTTGTGCATGCGATGGAAATCGCTACAAACCGTCATTTTCTGCTGGAAACCAATGTCCAGTAAGTCCATACGGTTGTAGTGGATATTGAAGTCCGGTACAGATGAACAACACGCAAAAATACACACAAAAAACATAAAAAACGTGCACAGGTAGGGAGAGCTTGTAGCCGCAGCCGTTGTAGTAGAATTGTAGGGTTTTCCAGAAGAAAAGGTAGAAGTAAAAGCAGAAGTTGAACCAGAAGTAGAAGGCGAAAATATGGCGTTTGACCGACAAGATGGCGTCTGTCACAATCTGGATCGGCTGTGACGTCACATGCAAGTGCTCCATTGCCCCTGTCCCAACTTTTTTGACACGTGTTGCGGTCATGAAATTTCAAATGAGCCAATATTTGGCATGAAATTTCAAAATGTCTCACTTTCGACATTTGATATGTTGTCTAGGTTCTATTGTGAATATAATATCAGTTTTTGAGATTTGTAAATTATTGCACTCCGTTTTTATTTACAATTTGTACTTTGTCCCAACTTTTTTGGAATTGGGGCTGTACAAGCTACCAATCCATGCATGTATTTACTTTGCATTTTCTATTCCTTTAACAATATGATGTGTAGAGAGATGATTTTGCCCAAAACGTGTACTAAACTATATAGATTGACTAAAACATTTATATAGTACGAAGTATACTGCTGATGTAATATGCTTTTGAGCCGCTTTTTCGAGAAACACTTTCTTTTTAAAATACAAGAGTCATTATCTTTTAGCCACAGAGTAAAATTTATTTCTGTGATCACTCACAATATACTAATCAGTCTGATCTTGTCCTGATTTTGGCCACCTTTTGCTGTATAAATGTTTAAGTCACTGACCCCATTAACCACCAACATCATATTATTATTATTATTATTACTATTAATAATAATAATAATAATAGGGGCGGCACGGTGGTGTAGTGGTTAGCGCTGTCGCCTCACAGCAAGAAGGTCCGGGCTTGAGCCCTGTGGCCGGCGAGGGCCTTTCTGTGTGGAGTTTGCATGTTCTCCCCGTGTCCGCGTGGGTTTCCTCCGGGTGCTCCGGTTTCCCCCACAGTCCAAAGACATGCAGGTTAGGTTAACTGGTGGCTCTAAATTGACCGTAGGTGTGAATGAGAGTGTGAATGGTTGTCTGTGTCTATGTGTCAGCCCTGTGATGACCTGGCGACTTGTCCAGGGTGTACCCCGCCTTTCGGCCGTAGTCAGCTGGGATAGGCTCCAGCTTGCCTGCGACCCTGTAGAACAGGATAAAGCGGCTACAGATAATGAGATGATAATAATAATAATAATAATCTCATCTCATCTCATCTCATTATCTCTAGCCGCTTTATCCTTCTACAGGGTCGCAGGCAAGCTGGAGCCTAGCTGACTACGGCCGAAAGGCGGGGTACACCCTGGACAAGTCGCCAGGTCATCACAGGGCTGACACATAGACACAGACAACCATTCACACTCACATTCACACACCTACGGTCAATTTAGAGTCACCAGTTAACCTAACCTGCATGTCTTTGGACTGTGGGGGAAACCGGAGCACCCGGAGGAAACCCACGCGGACACGGGGAGAACATGCAAACTCCACACAGAAAGGCCCTCGCCGGACCCGGGGTTCGAACCCAGGACCTTCTTGCTGTGAGGCAACAGCGCTAACCACTACACCACCGTGCCGCCCAATAATAATAATAATAATAATAATAATAATTAAATGAAGCACATTATTGAAACACATATGATATTTTGGCTGTCATTTGAAGCCAGTTAAGATTTTATTTCTCTGAACTATCCAACAATGGAAGCTATTTTTCATTACAACTGTCATTAGCTTCCAGTTTACATTTTTTTTTAATATACACAACAACTTTTATAATAATTATGGGTTTCAACATTAGAAAATCATGGACCCCCTGGCTGTGCTTCAGGGACTTGGGGTGAAACTAGCACAATAGGTTGATAAAAAGAAGCTTAAACAAAAATCAGTTCAGAATTTCTTTAAGAAATAAATCCTGGATGCCACTGAATATTATACCCTAATTAATATCTGATCTCAGCTTTGTTCCTCACATCAATAGTATCTCGAAGGTCATATTTTATCATATGAGGAAATGTGGAAAAATGTGTCCACTTTTCTTGAAAAAGATGCTGAAAAATCCATGTATTTATTACAAATAGATTAGATTACCATAATGCTCTCTTTTCTGGACTTCACAGAAACACTATTTGTGTAATTGTGAAGCTAGCACACAATTGTTATCCAATAGTTTTATTATTGTGACTGTGCAAGCAATTACATTATTGGTTTCTGATAATTATCTGAAATTTTTCTCCTTAACTTTTATTATGTGATTGCACACATATTGTTCTTAAGTTTTATTATTTTGGTGCCCTTTCTTCCCACAGTTTTCAAGATATTGAGACCAAACCAGCTTTAACTCATCTGCCTTGTGCTTATATACAGCTAACTGATGGGTCCACTCTTTTTTTTTTAATTACAATTTTCAAATCACTTATACTCCCATAGAAAATGAACGAAGACCGTTTCATGTCCCTGCAACTTTTTACTAATGTCTGCAACCCCTTCAAGAAAAGTTCAGAAAGATTTTTTCCCCCCAAAATGGCTGCCGACATTGCTTCGTGCTTCAATGCTAAGCCTGGTGGAAATTTGTCAATATCATTAGTTATGAGGCCCCCTGTGGATTAATTAAAGCAATTTTTCAGCAGATATTTTGTTTGTGGTGACTGAAGATAAGATGGCTCGAAAAAGCAAAATGGCTCACTTCTTAGGCTACATCCACACGACAACAGCAATGAGATTTTTTTTTTAAATATCGCGTCCACATGGGCAACGGATCAGTAAAATTTCAGGTTCATATGGCAACGCAACGCTTGCTGAAAACGATGCAATACACATGCCACACCACTACGTGCGCTGTAAGACGGTCCCATCGGAGACACCAGAACAATAGAAGAAGTAGACGCATGCGCATAAACCCCTTCTTCTGTAGCATTAGCCTTCTTCTGTAGCATTAGCCTTTTTGAGGATTGTATTGTCGGACGTAAACCAACATCTGAAGAGGTGAGATCGCTCCTTTTTTTTTTTCCTATTTTTGTTGGCGGGATTGTTTTTGGTTTTGGAAAGCACACGGGCGGTGCGCGGTTTGGTACTGCTTCCGCAGTGTTTGGACTAAAGACTCTGCCCTAAGGGCTATTCTCTCTCTCTCTCTCTCTCTCTCTCTCACTTTGCACCATTACACAATAAATATTCACAGTGAAAATATTTTGTAAGCGCGTTTCATGAACCAAGTTATAGGATTTGTTGACAACTCGCATCGAGTTCGTTACACTTCTACCTGGCGTGAAGCACTGACAGTCATGTGGTTGTGACGTCATCGTAAACAAATCCGTTCTACTCATCCAGACGACTTCGCAACGGCGCCGTTGCCAGATTTTTTCACTCTGGAACCCGTTCTCAAAAGATTTCGTTTTGGGGCACCCAAAACGCCGGTGCCGTGTGGACGCCAGGCCGAAACGATAAACAGTTTTATCAGATTCACCTGAATCTGTTGCCGTGTGGCCAGGGCCTTAGCAAATAGCTGCTCATTAGCTAAAAAGCACAGTGCTAACTGGAATTAACTTTAGTCAGTAAATATCTGTTTGGTCTTTAGAACACTACGGTACACTTCAGTTAATGGACCACAAACACTTGTCTGTCATTTTGGTTTACAATAAGTAAACAATCCATATAATAATGTTTTAAAAAATAAATAAATCCACACCTTAGACAGACACCGTTATCTGCATGCTTTACAATAGGCAACATCTCAGCTCCGCAAATCAAAGCATTCCAGGTACATGACGTCAAATGTAAACAAAATCTCATGCAGGCAGTTCCAGTTTTAGGAACATGACATTTGGACTTATGTTGGTAAACAAGACACCTCAGAGCATCGACAGAGTTTGTATCAAGGCGTTAATTTACATAACTTTTAATGAAACTGCTGCAACTGAATACAGACAAATCCTCAAAATTCATCCTCAAAATTATGTATATGCTAAAAAATACACAGCATTTTAATCAGCATTACAGATGTGACAAGGATAGAAGAAATGCAGGATGGGGGGAGGCTCCAGGAGTAGGACTGAGAAAAACTGGTTTATATGGATAATTATTTAAAACCCTTTGGCACAGAGGGGTAAAATTGACATTTTCCACCTACAGTATATTTGATTGTTTAATTTAAACCTTGAGTATCTATGGTTCTACCTAAGGAGCTGACTATACAAATGAAGATCAGGATCTTCAACTCCAATGTCAAGTCGGTACTGTTGTATGGAGCAGAAACCTGGAGGACAACAGCGGCCGCGATGGAGAAAGTGCAGACTTTTATCAACTCATGTCTACAGAGGATCCTACAGATCCACTGGCCGAACACCATCAGCAACCAGGACCTTTGGCATAGAACCAACCAGCTCCCTGCAGAAGAGGAAATCCTAAGACGACACTGGAGATGGATCGGTCACACACTCTGCAAGCCAGCCTCCAATATAACCAAGCAAGTGCTGACCTGGAACCTCCAAGGCAAGAGTAACAGAGGACGGCCAGAAACACACGGTGTCGAGACCTCAATGTTGACACCAAAAGAATGGGGTACACTTGGAGCCAGCTGGAGCGAAAAGCCCAAGACCGGGATGCCTGGAGATATCTCGTTGGCTGCCTATGCCCCAAGAGGGGTAATAGGCTTAAGTAGTATCTGTGGTTCTACACACTACATAAATTACTCATAGTTTACATTAAAGAACACATTTGAGCCATCAACTGCAGTTGCTTAGTGTTTTATTATGCTCATTTTAGATTCAATTCAAGAGCAAAAAAAAAAGCCTATTTTTCTCTCTTTTCTTTTTTGCGATGTAGAACTGGATTTTGAGAGGCCTAGCAAGCTAAAAACAGTTCATAATTCAACATCATGTTGGCAGTATGGGTACAAATTCTGAAGCAAATAGGTGAAGGTTTACAAGTGTTGCACAGCAGCATTCATATGGTATCTTTCAACGTTTCCATGTGTCTCATAGCCGATCCAAAACCTATCCAAAATAACTAAATACAAAACAAAATATCCGTGACTGTATATCAAGTGTGCATACTTTTTTTCTTGCCTTCTGTCCTACAGCAAGCCATTCCAAGTTAATTTCAGGGTAATATACTGTATTTTCTTGTGGGAATAGGATGGTTCATAACTTCTCCAAAATACACATGAAAACCTATGCAAATCAGTATATAAGAACTCCACATTCTTTTAGCTGTACATTTTCATGTATGATATTGTGGTTTTGACAGTTACAGAGGAATCGCACTTAGATTGAGGTAGCCTGTCCTCGGATTTGTTCCTGTGGTTTACAGTGAAGCGCAAAGTGCGACAGCAGAGACCTAGGACTGTTGAAGTCGTACATCAAGCAAAAATGGAATCTAACACGAGGTGTCTCTGTATTTTACGACATCGTACAAGTTATATAAGACATCGTAGACCGTTTTATGACACAGTGCCATTTCTTTCTTACATTACATTTCTTGCAGTTCTTACATTCGGGTTACTCTTTTCAAGCACGTGTTGACAATATAGCTTGCGATTAAGTGATAAAATATTTTTTCGGTATGTCTGTGTCACAGAGAGACATTGTACAGAGGGAGGATGGTGATAATAACAAATGTGAAAAAAGTAGACAAGGAAAACTGTACCAAGAATCCGTGGAATTGGCAGTGCCTGGAATTTAAAGTCAGAAACAAATATCTTAATGAACACATCCAAAAGATCAAGGAACCAGGCAAGGTGTACTGCACGTTATGCCATCAGGATGTAAAATACGGCTCGGGAGGAAGAACATGCTTGGTCGGTCATGTGCAGGGAAAGAAACACGCAGAACTGGTGAAATTAAAACTGTCAAATTACAGATTACCAGGTATTTATATCGTTTTCATATTTGTCTGTTGATCATGCATGATACTTTTTACTAAATATTTTTACTTGATTTTAGAAACTTTCTAAATAGTTTTACTATGGTTCTTGAAATGCCTATCAGTATTTCAATCTTCATTTAATTCATGTAGCTAAAGTATTCTTAATTAATGTATATGTTGATTTATAAGTAAGAAAAGTTATTTCAAGTCATGTTCTATTTTTTCAATATTATGAAAAATACTGATGGATAGTCTTAATGTCAAAACAAAGCTAGAATCATTAAAATATGCACATTTTTGGAGCAATTTTCTCTTTCAGGAGATGTTAAGAATGTTCTATTTGATGCAAGATTTACTTGCTTTCTGGGGTCATGTGGACTCCATACCCTCAGCTTCTGGGGGGCTGCGCCCCCCCAGACCCCCTGCATGTTTCCCTCGGATTTTATTTTCTCCATTTCACAGCCCTGATCATATTGCATTGAATTGCACTGTGTTGAATGAAGTCGTGTCAAATCACATTGCATAGCAATGGGGTGAATCATATCACATTAGTATTTGCTTCATAAGAATCTTAAATGTATGGCATCATTGGCAATGCATTGATGTGTACCGCATTGGCATCAGTGATGGAGATGCATGAACCTACATCTGAGGAGAGGCACTGATGTTGCATGACTATCAGTATGGCAATGTAGTGATGATGTTCTTTTATGGTTTGTTCAACATAGTTATGTCACAATCGCCTGTGTACTGATTTAACATTAGAATTCCACAGAGCTGCAAGAATTTGCGTCCCAAGCTAAAGGAGGTATCCCTCCTCTTTCTCCCCACACAAGCTCACCTCTCTCTCTTCAGCAGTTATCACCTATGCAACTTTCTTATGCAAATATTGAGCGCTGGTCAGTTTGAACGAAGTGGCGCCTGAGAAAAAGAAAATCCCGTGTGTGTGTGCTTGACACAAGCATGATACACACATTAGCACAGAATGTGTAACGCTCAAAAGAGACAGTAACAGATGGTGTAAAAGTGTGCTTTTATGCAAGAATAAAACTGAGTAAATAAAAAACGACTCCAATGAAATGGTTTAGTATATGTAGTGAAAGAGACCGTATGGATGCCGGAAGAATGAGAAAAATAAATAAATAAATAAATAAATCCAAGTGTACATTGTGAAGTCCAAATTGATGGTTATTAATAATGAATGCCAATTTGTATGGATTAAAAAAAAAAAAAAAAAACTTTCATGGTAAGTTTAAGGGAGACAGTGTCAGACAGTCTCACCCTCTCCGAGGTTCAAATATCATGTTCTGAGTACAAATTACGTGAGGGCATCTGACAGGGATGTGATTTGGGGCTGGTGAAATTATCTGAAAATTTTAGCCGGGGTCTGGGGGCCGCAGGCCCCCAGCTGGTCCAGGGCAGCGCCCTGGTGGGGGGACAAGGGGGAGCGAAGCCCCCCGAAGCTCCTGGGTTCTGGGGTTTTCTGACTTAAAAATTGTACTAAAATGGCAAGCAAACACACAAGAAAAAACTTGTCATGATTAACAAATTCAAGCCAATTTAATGGTCAACATGCAACTCTGAGCCCCTATAGTAAATTCAATGATTCTTAACTGACAAAAAGCCAAAACATGAAACCTAAAAATGTCATTCTAAATTAAATAATCTGCATTAGAATAAATAGAAAATTGTATAAGGAAAAACAAAATTTATACTTTCAATTACTGTCGAAGTTGAACATACCTAAATGTGCCTTTTCAAACAAACATGATGCAACATAAGAATTCATCCACAAGTCTTCAGGAACTCTCAACCATGTCCAGTTCCAGCATATCAGTCACTTTTTTTCTGCAGTTTCTACTCTAGCAATGTCAACTTCATATACATAACTCTATAGTGTTCACTCACCAAAGGATAGTCATAACTCCACAGTGTTCACTCACTTAAGGATATTCAGAACCCCAGTGTTCACTCACTTAAGGATATTCAAAACTACTATGTTCACTCACTTAGGTTTCGTTTCTATCCCGGGCTCCAGCCCGACTTTGCACGCTCGTAGCTTGGGCAGGGGAGGTCCCAGCCTGCCCAAACTTGACAGCCAGGGTCCTCTGCCTTCCCCCCAAAGAACCAGCGCGGGCAGGGCGCGCCAGCCCCGCGCCTCGGGGCGAAGAGCCACGGTGCTCGGCTTCAGTTTCGCTTTCCCATCGGCGGCTCCTGCCCGACTTTGGACGCCCGTAGCTCGAGCAGGGGAGGTCCCAGCATCCCCAAACTTGACAGCCAGAGTCCTCTGCCCTCCCCCCAAAGAACCAGTGCAGGCAGGGCGCGCTAGCCCCGCGCCTCGGGACGTAATTCGCCCCGAGGCGAGCCGCGGCGCTCTGCTTAGGTTTCGTTTCTATCCCGGGCTCCAGCCCGACTTTGCACGCTCGTAGCTCGGGCAGGGGAGGTCCCAGCATCCCCAAACTTGACAGCCAGAGACCTCTGCCCTCTCCCCAAAGAACGAAATCGCTGAACAAATGTCTCACAGTCTTATGTCCAACGTCTGTAGCAACCTCTTTCTCCAACCATTCCCAGCGGAACTTGTTTTTCACTATTCTGTCAATTTCTTTAACTCGATTTGCATCTTTACGCTTGATCACGGAGGCTGCCATCTTTCAACTCTTTGTTTGAAGCAAGCTTACGTACAGCTATCTAACAAGCGCGTTCATTGGTTGTTACAGAGCGATGGGCCAATCACGTACCTCATTTCATCTCAATGATGGAATTACTGAAAGTTGGAATGAATAGTATACGAATGAGGATTTTTGAGCGAAAAATCGGAAAAATTTTTTTTTTCAAATTTTGAGGTGAAAAAGGCGGAATTCCGCAAATTCGCGGAAAAATCACATCCCTGATCTGAGATTGTGACATCACTTGGGCACTACATGACTTGCCGAGGCTGAGAAAAATCTAGTGGACACATCATTTATAAATTGTTGTAAACAACCCTGAAGATACCCCAGTGTCAAGCGTTTGGGTGTTAAAAATAAGCCGTGAAGCAGTGAACACGCACACAAACAGTAGCGCACACATACCCAGCCTTTGGAAACCTTCTGCCTCCATCACCAGCTACTCAGTGCCCCCCCCCAAAAAAAAGTTTCAATTTTCCCTGTATTTTTATGTGAAATGCTTTTTTTTGTTTACTTTTCTCAGTGAATAAAAGCAATCTATTTAGACAGCAAGAATCACATTACGACAATGGGATTTTTAGTAGTATCTGTGTCATTGCATTGCATATGCATTATCTAGCCAAGTGAGATTCAGACTTCATAACTGGTGATTCATGTATTTTGTTGCCAGTAAAAATCACATGGTTACAGAAAATTTCTGATTAGATTTTTAGAATTAGAAGCCTTCATTACATTTATTACAGCACAGTGAAGTTCTTTCTCTGCATTCAACCCATCTGAAGCTGTCAAAACACATGCATGCGCGCATGCATCCAGAGACAGAGAGAGAGCGAGCAGTGGCACCTGTTTTTTTTTTTTTTTTAAAGAATTATAAGCCTTTATTGGATGGCTGGGTTTCTAAGGTAAAATGGCATTCGAGCATGCCAGTTACATTTCAGGTGGATATCTGGTTTCAGCACAAATGGCTATGCCTAGGTAAACCTATTTTTATATCATAACTTTTAAAATAGATAACCTGTTCTTATAAAATTTTATTTTTAATTTAAATGTGTGGTGGGCCACATCAAGGCGCTTGCTGTGATTGGCAAACAGTGTTTACTTTTGGGTTTTGTTTGACTTTCAAACATTGCCCCTGTATATTTAGCAGAATGCCTTACAGATGACACCCAAAATAATTTTTTAATATCAACAAATGTTAGCTTCCCAAAGGTTCCCTTTAATAAGAAGCTTGGTGAAACAGCTTTTAGTGTCCATTCTCCCAGGATGTGCAACTTACTTCCAGCATACATCCGTCAGACACCTTTAAAAAAAAAGGCAGCTTAAAATACATTTACCTTGGGTTTTTAATCAGTCCTCTTTATTTTATGCTTAAAACTTTTAAATTTCTTAATGACTTCCCCCATTTTATTTTCTGTATGATTACTTATTTCTTAAATAACCTTTTAGGGTTTTTTTTATTTTATTTTTTATCTTTACCGTGTTGCATTATTACTGCTGTTTTACTATAATTTTATGATTTTACTATATTTTTCCATATTGTGAAGCCCCATGAGCCATATTTTTGTTTGAAAGTTATTATTGCTATTATTATTATTATTATTATTGAAGTGACATTATTAATGTGGGGCAGCACGGTGGTGTAATGGCTAGCACTGTTGCCTCACAGCAAGAAGGTCCTGGGTTCGAGCCCAGCAGCCAGCGAGGGCCTTTCTGTGTGGAGTTTGCATGTTCTCCCTGTGTCTGCGTGGGTTTCCTCCGGGTGCTCTGGTTTCCCCCACAGTCCAAAGACATGCAGGTTAGGTTAATTGGTGGCTCTAAATTGACCGTAGGTGTGAATGTGAGTGTGAATGGTTGCTTGTCTCGGTGTGTCAGCCCTGTGATGACCTGGCGACTTGTCCAGGGTGTACCCCGCCTCTCGCCCGTAGTCAGCTGGAATAGGCTCCAGCTTGCCCGTGACCCTATAGAACAGGATAAGCGGCTACAGATAATGGATGGATGGATTATTAACATGCACGCACAGAGAGAGAGAGAGAGAGAGAGAGAGAGAAACCCATCATGTCAGGTCAGGTGTTGATTCGCCTGCTACATGTAACCCAGTACAACCTGCCGCATGGGTCGGGCCATCTGCGACTAAACTGGCAACCCCTCTAGGCTCTAGCCTAGATGTGGAGGGTGAAACTGGACATCTTGACAGTACGAAATAAAAAATCTGTCTTAAGGTCTGTGGTGGACCACTCCCAATTAGGTGACCTGTGGCATCACCATAAGACAGAGATAAACAGACCTATCTACCGGCCAGCCGCTGCAGCATGGCACCAATGCCAGCATGTCTCGGTCTGTTCTTGCCCGCTGGACCACATAGGTCCACGGTGAGAGAGCAAACCTAGTCAATTGCAAAAGCTAGTGTTGCTGAAACCTTGCATGCAGTTCTATGGTATAGAAATATGAAATGGAGAGACACTGATCTCAACCAATGGCAGGAGAGAGCCTACGACAGACCTACTTGGAGGAAACTTATCAAACCTCTGCCAAATGCCTAGAACAGTCTTAGTCGTATCAACTGACTGCAGATTATTATTATTACTACTACTACTACTACCATTGACCAAAACATTGTTTTGCAATTTATGCCCTTAATTTCATAGCTTTTGCTATTTAATAATATACCGTTCCATCAGAAGATTAAATGATTAAACATATACCTTCATCTTTTCCAGTTCTTGCAGTCTCTCCTGTAGTTGCTGCTGCAGGGCTTCATTCTCACTGCTGAGCTGAGCACTACGCTCTTTGTTGGTGTTAATCAGCTCCTTGCAGCGCTGCAGCAGTGTCTCCTGTCTCCGTACTCGCTTCTGCAAAACTTCCAATTCAGCACTGTTACCTGGTTCACCACTGCCCCCTGCTGTGCGTGCGTGCACGCGCGCACACACACACACACAACAGCAGGGGTCGATATAATTTTTGTGCCAGTTATAGTAATGCACTCAGTCTCATTTCTTATATTCATTTTAATAATGTGTCTAAAACATATTTTAAAGGCTGGATCAGCATCATCAGTGCAAATGTGTGAAAAGGAAAGTGAATGCACTATTACAGCGACATTAAAGGAAAAAACTCACCCTGAATAATGTACATATTAATCTTTAAGAATAAAAACCGATCTTCAATAGCATTCAAGATTTATTTTGTACTGAAATTCTGAGTTGAGTTCTTTCATCAACATGATGGTATATTTTCATTTTGGTTACCCCACCAACAATTCAAACATCTATTTACTGTGGCACCTGTAGGAATTAGCTCTTGCTTTGTCTCCATATGAAGGCTCAGTGCAACAGCACTTTGGTGTTTTAGTCTGTCCAGCTTTCTCACCTCCTCATCTGTACTCTTCACTCAAAGAGATCAGCTTCCAAAGCTTCAAATCTCATGCTAATTATCATCAAAGTCATCATGCTTGTCATCTTGTACTAACCCCATTACCTGAAAAGTTGGGATATTTTCCAAAATACAATTAAAAAAAATATCTGTGATATTAATTCATGTCAACCTTCATTTAACTGACAAAAGTTTAAAAAAAAAAAAGATTTAAGTTTTACTGTCCAACTTAATTGTACAGGGTGTTTCAAAAAATTTGATATCATTCTGGGATATTTACATCTTAAATAATACATTTTTTTGTAAACATTTGTATTTTGTAAACATAAACGAAGTTAGAATTTGATGGATGCAACACACAAAAAAAAAGAAAAAAAGTTGGGACGGGGCAAAATGAGATTCAAACGTTTAAAGGATATTCAAGTAACTCCATTTTGGAAGATTCCACAATAAGCAGGTTAACTGGTAACATGATTGGGCATAAAAGGAGAACGCACCAAGGCTCAGTCTTTGCAAACAAGGACGGGTCATGGCTCACTCCTCTGTGCCAAAATTTGTGAGAAAACTATCAGTCACTTCAAAAAGAAGAATTCTCAACGCAAGATTTTAGGTCTTTCAAAATGTACAGTACATAATATTATGAAAAGTTTCAGGGAATTCGGAGACATCTTAGTGTGTAAAGGGCAAATGTTGGAAACCACTGCTGAATGTGCGTGACCTTTGAGCCTTCAAGCAGCACTGCCTAAGAAACCATCATGCTAATATGACAAATATAGCCACATGGGTTTGGGAGTACTTCAGAAAACTGCTGTCATTTAACAGTCTGCTGCTGCATCCAGAAATGCAACCTGAAACTGTATTGCACAAGGAGGAAGCCATTCATCAAATCTATGCAGAAATGCCACCAATTTCTCTGGGCCAGAACTCATCTCAGATGGACAGAAAGATAGTGGAAATGCGTGCTGCTGTCAGAAGAGTCCACAATTTCAGCTTGTTTTTGGGAAAAAACTGTCTGTGCCAAAGGTGAACACGACCATTCAGTTTGTCATCAGAGAAAGGTGCAAAAGTCAGCATCTGTGATGGTATGGGGGACATCAGTGCCCACAGCATAGGGGAGTTGCATGTGTGTGAAGGTACCATTGATATATTAGGGCATATATTGGGATTTTAGAGAGACGTATTCATCAAGGCAATGTCTCTTCCCGGGAAGTCCATGCTTATTTGAGCAGGACAATATGAGGCTTCATTCTGCACAGACTAAAATAGTGTGGCTCTGTAGACAGTGTGTGTGCACTTGACTGGCCTGCTGCCAGTTCAGATCTGTCTCTTATTGAGAATGTATGGTGCATCATGAAGAGGAGAATCAGACGATAGTGACCGTGCACTCTTGAGTAGCTGAAGTCTTGTATCAAGCAAGAATGGACAACAATTCCAAAACTGTAACAATTGGTATCCTCAGTTCCCATATTTGGAGAAAAAAAAGGTGTTATTAAAAGGAAAGGGGATATAATACAAATGGTAATAATCCCTCTGTCCCAACTGTGTGTGTGTGTGTGTGTGTGTGTGTGTGTGTGTGTGTGTGTGCGCGCGCGCGCGTGTTGTAGGCATCAAATTCTAACTTTGTTTATACTTACAAAATATAATTTAGTTGGTCAGTAAAACTACTGAAAATCTTTTCTTTGTACTTTTGTCAGTTAAATAAAGGTTCACGTGAATTAACAAATCACACATTTTTGTTTTCTTGCATTTTGGAAAATATACTAACTCTTCTGGAAATGGGGTCAGTAGATCATTAACTAGCCAAGTCGAGTCTCTGCCAGAACAACACACCCATGTTATATATCTGCATTCATCATGACTTCCCTCGTGGCACGTGACTGGCCTTGGGGCTCATTTGTCTTGGAAACCACTGTTCTAATGAATGCATGAAGTCCTTGCACTTTATCATTGTCTTTCTAGCCTGCTGCTCGTCAAACCCCAGTAGTTCCTCCACTCTCTTCCAGGTCTTTGGTGATATTCTTTTATCAAAAAGCACTTGCACTGCATTTTGTAACTTTGAGACCTTTGAGTATCCACTACTTCTACATGACACTGAATATCCCTAAAAAATAGTGAGTAAAAAAAAAAAGAAGCTCTTGCAGTTTTAATTTTAGGAGCTGACAGTAAAAAAAAAAAAAAAGATCATTCAATATGTTCTTTAATACCATTAAGTTGCACATTGTTTAAATATTTTTCTCCTATTAAACACCATTGTAATTGTGCTAGCAATGACATCAGTGCAGCACACAACTGCTATCGTCTCAACAAAAATACAGCAAAACCCAACAAATTAGTCCTAAAATCATTAGGCACAGGGGTTAAATTGGGATTGGTTATGTGGGGGGGCTCTGCCTCGTACCCGCCCCTGCCCCCGCCGCCCTGCCCCAATATATTTTTTGGAAAATAACCCTCTAATTTGATAACCATATCATATTGCACAGAGATATACACCTTATCTGTGTGTTGTAGGCCTATGTGTGTCTTGTAGTGCCCCCCTACACATTATGGCAGTTTGAATGTAGATTGGTTGGCCAATGTAACAGATTGTACAGGTTGTTGTACATTGGTTTGAAGGAAATGATTAGTGGGGGGTCTGGGGGTCCTCCCCCAGAAGTTTTTTATTATCATACATGTTATTTGCTGAATTCTGGTGCATTTTAATAAGTTGTTAGCTGACTTTACAGAGGTAGGTTGAGCAATATCATGTTAAATCTTGTCACATGCCTACAGGTGAAAAACGTGAAGGAGAAATGTTCAGTGAGAAAATTTGAAGGCTCGCACAATCTTAAACCAAAACAGTTGATTTATTTTGGAGGATAAATGTTAAATATGCCAAAACACTGTCAGTCAAATTGTCAATCAAATATATTCATGCAGTGAATGCAACCAAATACAAACAACACTATAACATTGGAAGCATTTATTATTGTTATGATTATGTATTCAATTATTTATTTGGCATGTGGTGCTTTTTGTAGAAAAAATAGAAGCACAATCATTTGAATGCAGCAAAAGTTTTGCTGCATTCAAATGATTGTGCTTCTATTTTGCTGCTATAATATGCTCATCTTATGTATGTTCTAGACAATACAAAAAGCACCACATGCCAAATAAATAATTGAATACATAATAATAATAATTACACTAATAATACACTAATAATATTAACAATAAATAATAATAAATTAACATTAAATTAAATATTAACAATAAATAATAAAACACTAATAATATTAACAATACAGTGAACATAATCATTATCATATTTTTTATTATTAAAAACAAAATATCAAATAATACTGAAGAGGGGAAAAAATAATACTGATCTAAATAAGTTGTGTTTTTATTTTTAGACAGTATGTGTTTTGCTAAACACAAACTGTCTAAAAATAAAAACACAACATATTTAGATCAGTATTATTTTTTCCCCTCTTCAGTATTATTTGATATTTTGTTTTTAATAATAAAAAATATGATAATGATTATCTCCCCCTTCCCCCTGGCTAATTTCTGTCGATAACTGGGGATTATGGAAATTGAACTCGCCAAATGCACAGACAGTTCGTTCAAGCACCTCTGATGGATTAGGATCGTATGCAGGTAAAAGGGGAGACGGTGTACGGA
Organism: Neoarius graeffei; assembly: GCF_027579695.1. NCBI lineage: Eukaryota > Metazoa > Chordata > Actinopteri > Siluriformes > Ariidae > Neoarius > Neoarius graeffei. The sequence continues at coordinate 18,106,522 of NC_083575.1, read as the reverse complement.
GAAAATTATAAACAAGTCACAACGCTGAAACACAAGCCCAAAAACCCGCAAACCACGACTTCTGATTTTTTTTTTAAAGCGAGCTCACAAAAAAAGAAACCCCAAAGTCGCTTATAAAAAGCGGAATTGGCAACCCACGCAGTGTTCCAGAAACCAGAATCTCTGATCGCAAGTTCTGTTCTAAATAGCTTTGACAGGTCGTCTTGTTATCAGGAAAACTATGATCTATCTCATAAAAGTCATGGGTTTATTGATTAATAAAACAATATTTAATTATTCAGAACTGAAAATTGTGAAAAGGGTTTGTTGCTTTTGATGTGTGCGTGATCATATGCCATCCACTCCGAGCTTATGTGCTGGGGCTCAGCCCCGGACAGCCCCGGCCCAATTTAACCCCTGATTAGGCATGTTACAAACATATTTAATGTTTCAGGGTGAACTTTTCCTTTAAGTCCAAGTGACATTTTGTTGTCATCCAAACCACTGTATGTCACATGCATGTATATAATGGGAAGAAATATATTTTTCAGCATCATGGTTCAAAATACAAGATGTTACAATATAAAGAATGCACAGGATTAATAAAATGCAAACAGAGAAACAAATAAGGTCAAACAAAGTACGAAACTACAACATATTAAAATAAAGTGAATATACAGGACTGTACAGGTAGCTATAAAATATACACTAGGTAGCTATAAAGTATACACTAAATAGCTAGATCATCAGTATAAACTAGGCAATATAACTATGCAAAGCTGACTGTGCAAATTACATGTAGTAAAACAGAAGCAGTAGCTCTGTGCGTATTGCACCTACCTTGAGTAAGTTCCACATTCTCCACTTGGCTAGTGCTTTCAGGGTCAGAGGTTGTCTCTGTAGAATCAGCAGTCTGGGCATCACCTACTTCAGGGGAGACCAAAGCCTCAGGGCAACCATGTAGCCGTTTCTTCATAAGGGCAACCTAATTCCAAAAAAGGGTTTCAGTATCTGTGTGCCAGTACATATTCTAACACTAGCAAAAACATTCATAAACACACTTGAGTTTGCAAGACAGAGATCATCTGGTCTTTTTCCTCTAGAGCAGCATCAAACTCCTCCTGCAGGTGCTTCTTGGCCTGCTGATCCATCTGCAACTCCTGGCAAACACAGATACAGTGAGGTGAGATGGAACAGTCCATGGTGCAATGGCAGGAAAAGGTAACATCTGTGCATTTGCTGCAATTAACTTTATAATAACCACAAGCTCCAACTTCATCATTGATTTATGAAGGAACTAAAGATTACCAAGAAAAAGCCTGGTGTTTCTATTCAACTAAAGATGAAAGCAATGTAGGAGGAAAAGGACAGTGAGTGAGTGTGTGGTCATACTTCTCTCAGCTCCCCTATTCTACGTAGTGCTTTGTCTTGACTCTGACTGAGAATAGCCTGTGGCAGAAAGAAGAGAAACATATTTTAAGATTAACAAGATACCTTTACTGACAAGGGGGGAAACACTTGTGTTTAGAGCAACTGGTAATCAAAGTCAGATTCAAGTGTTTAGAATATTTTGTGACCGCTGTGAGAACATGAGAATGTATGCATGTCTTTTGTCCATAATATTTCATTAGACACCCAAACTCATCAACATGATCACAAAAAGGCCTCTTCTAGAGGAAGGGATATTAAGAGATCATTAATGTGCTTTTAGAGCCAAAGTATTTACCTGCGTTTTCTCTTTCTCTCTCTGTACCGTTCTGTAGGCTGTTACCAGCTGGTGGAGAGACAGAATAGGAAAATGTGAGTGACTCTGACACTCAACATGTCCTTTCTGGTATGATAAAATAATAAAAATAAATACATATGTGACACCTCACCGAATCCAGGGACGCATGTCGGCCGAAATTAATCCGAGATAATCGCAAAAGAAGCATTTTTTTTTCGAAATTTGTGATTTTCGTTTTTTTCCATCATGTGCAAGTTGAGATCTTGAAGAATGCAATCAGTATTTCAGATAATAGATTGTTTTGTTGGAAAAGCATACATTTTTTGTTGCAAATTGTCTCGTTTTTGTCAGGACTGTAGCCTGCTGGGGGGTGTGGGTAAATTACCATATGGGCCATTCACATGATGATTTAAGTCTTTTGGGGTTTTTTTTCGCGAATCAGCTGTATGATACGAGCTGAGCTCGTGGCTACTTAAGCTGCATACAGGCATGTAATTTCACTATGGAATGAGCAAGCTAAACAGAGTGCAGAGGAGCTGAAACACCGCAACGCAAACAGACACACGGTATTTACATCGGAGATAACCATTTCTAGCAAAAAAACCGCAACCAAAAGGAAGTGTTCTAGGACTACATTCCATCGGAGGCATTGGTGTGTGCAAGGCGACGTTTCTCTTTCTGATGGGGTAAGTTTATTAATCTAAGGCTGTGTGGTTATTTTTGCATGTAACGGAGAGTGTTGTGGTTTGGTTACATGAAACTAGCGTTGTGTTATCATCGTGCTATCTTTCTTTCTTACGGTGTATTTTGTTATTTTTGCATGTAATGGAGAGTGTTGTGGTTTGGTTACATGAAACTAGCATTGTGTTAGTTGTGTTATCATGCTATCTTTTTTTCTTACGGTGTGAGTAATTTTTCAACCACAAAATGTTAAAGTATACTTTAGGACTTATTTTTGTACTTCATAATTGTTTTGGGCATACTTTGCATGGAAGGAAAATTGACGTGGTGATCTTTGTTTACATGAAAGTAGCATTGTGCTAGCTAGTAGGGGGTAGAGCTTTCCTTAATGTCATGCAGATGAGCACCATTATGTGCCCGCCTTGCACCCAGAGTAGCTGAGATGGAAAACTTTGAGGGTGATTTTCTCCCTTTTCTGTTTTAAGAGGTATGCACTTTCAAAAGGCCACACATTCTTCAAATATTGTCAGATCTCCACATGGAAGGCATCATTGGAAAGCTTAGAAACTGTACTTTCTGAATCTGTCAATAACTCAAAATGCCCCCGGGTGGACATGTGTCCCTGGATTCCATTATCTGACACATATCATACTGATATTTGTATAGCATGAAAAAAAAAGAAATGCAGGCAAAATTAAAACAGATGTCCAAGTCTACACAAAGACTAAACACAATGATAAGTATTATTTAAATTAATAGGTGCAGCTGTTATGCAGCCTTATAATACTGAAGTGTACAGTGGGACCTTTCATCCATAAGAGGTCCTTAATAATAAAACACACAATACCTGTTGCCCTGCATATAAATAACAGGCTACCTAAAGTTATTAAGAATATTATTAATAACTAAGAAAATTATTAAGAAAATTAAGAATAACTCAATAAACTTCCATAGCTATGCAGATGACACTCAGCTTTACTTAGCTATGTGACCTAATGACTATGCCCCTCTTGAGTCTCTTCATAGATGCATTGACCAAATTAACAAATGGATGTCTCACAATTTTCTTCAGCTGAACGCAGATAAAACTGAAGCAATTATATTTGGCAAAAAGGAGGAAAGGCTTAGGATTGCCACTGTTCTTGAAACTAAGGGGCTTAAAGCAAAGGATACTGTCAAAACCTTGGTGTCCTTATTGACAGCGAACTTAACTTCAACAGTCATATGAAAGTGGTAAAAAAGTCTGCATTCTATCACCTAAAAACATTTCTAAACTCAGGGGTCTCATGTCAAAACATGATCTAGAAAAACTTATTCATGCTTTCATCTCCAGTAGGGTTGATTACTGCAATAGCCTTTTCACAGGTCTTCCAAAAAAGACCATCAAAGAGCTTCAACTAATCCAAAATGCAGCAGCAAGGGTTCTTACAAGAACAAAAAGGGTAGTCCATATCACTCCAATCCTAAGGTCTCTGCACTGGCTCCCAGTGAGCTATAGAATTGACTTTAAAGCACTACTTCTTCTATTTAAAACATTAAATGGGATGGGACCCAGCTACCTACTGGATATGTTTCGATTATATGCACCAACTAGGTCTCTAAGATCACAAGAGAAAAACTTGCTAGTAATACTAGCTGTCAAAACGAAGTGTGGTGAAGCAGCCTTTAGTTGCTATGCTGCTAAGCTTTGGAACCAACTTCCAGATGATATCAAAAATGCTCCTACTGTTGTTAGTTTTAAATCCAGGCTCAAGACAAAGCTGTTTTCAGATGCTTTCACTTGATTAATTTTTACCTAAGTAATTAATTTCCTTTAACATAATTTCTTTTCATTTTTATTTTAATGATTTTACTTTCTTTATTTTAATTTCTTTTTAATCTTGGATTTTAATGATTTTACTTTTACTTTAATTCTTTGTTACTGTGATCCTCGTAGATTTTGTCTGCGGGATGATTTTTGGTGATCCTCGTAGATTTTGTCTGCGGGACGATTTTATTTGGTGATCCTCGTATATTGTGTCTGCGGGATGATTTTTGGTGATCCTCGTGGAAGAGCCACAGGAAGAGCGCGCTTTATGATTTAAACCCATAATAATAATTAATCTCGAGGCTGATTAACTTTTTATTATTTTATTTCTACTATTGTTTAATTCTTATTATTTTTCTTCCCCAATTATTTTATGTAATTTTATTTTCTATTGTTTACTGTTCTGCTTTTACTTCTGTAAAGCACATTGAACTGCCACTGTGTATGAAATGTGCTATATAAATAAACTTGCCTTGCCTAAAGTAGCTGTAAAACATTAAAACCACTTGCTATAACCCTGCCAATATGTAACACTTTGCACATTTTATCTCAAGATTTTGCAAGAAATGTCCTTATTCATTTGAGTCAGTATTTCTAGTCAGTATTTCTAGTCAGTATACCTCAGAGTATTTCCCTCTATAGTTTGCTAGGCTCTTTTCAACCTTCTGCAGCCGATATATGAGCTGCTCTTTGGACAGAGCCTCTGCGTTGCCAGGTGTCTCTTCAGCTTCACTCTCGATGTCTGATGGAGGGTCGAAGGCAGGGGCTCCCGGGGCCTCATTCTCACCTAGAGAGGTGAGAGATTCCCGTGACGTGCTATGGGCCAGGCTGTCCCTGGAGCCAGAGTGGAAAACCCCCTCGGCACGACCCGAAACACGAAAGAGAGACTCTACTGAGGACACCCTCTGCTGCAGCTTCTGTGCCAGAGACTGTGACTCCTCCCTCTGAATGAGAAGAAATGTAGATGAGAAAGTGTGAGAGCTTGTACCAGTATAAAATGTATATAATCACAATTAAAAGGACATAAGCAAATAAAGGAAATCACCCTTTTTTTCATAATCTAACTGCAAAAAGTATATTATCATTCTGTAACTTTATTTGTTACCTACCACTGTCATAAAACACTTTATATTGCTCCTATGGTAATATCAAATTGTTCTGCTACTTGCCAAGGGAGAGGTGGCTATGTCTCCATTCACACTTCCGCTGGGAGAAGTGACTGCTCCTTTAGTGATGTTCTGAACAGGACAGAAATGATCAGAGACAGAAGGTTTAATAACTAGGTTCTGTTAGCATACAATTAATCCAGCTGGCTGCACCCTGATGACTCTAGATGCAATATTAGTATTGCAATGAGCAATGCAAGGGCTTCTGGCTATTCCCACATGCAGTCAGAGCACCATGAAAGAGAGCACAGAATTAAAGACAATACACCAGTTACACTGTACACAAAGTAGCCACAATGTCCCAAAACTGCCCTAATGAGACTGAGCCAGAAGACTTGCTGAGGTTTAAAAAACAAACCCCTCTTCTTTCAATGACAAATGTCACTTGAGGGGTTCATGCTAGATTTAGTAAGTCAGGGTAGTATGTAAGTATATGCATAAAATCCCACCACATTCCACCCTATACAAGTTATAAGACCAGATAATCTACACAGCATGCTCAAGCCTGGGGGGGCGCACAGAGTAAATGACACTATTCCAACACAATTACTATATAAAACATTTCAGTCCCAAAAATTTAGAGCAAAATACATTTGAATATTGAAATTGTACAGAGACCTCAGGTTTGTGGTAGGTTTTAACAAAAACACACTACTGCTAGTACATATTTAATGAGAAAGAAATTTTATTTGCGAGACAACCTGTTTTCACAGCAAGACTGAAATATACATGCCTGCCTGAAATGACTCTCAAAGTACATAGTACACCAACTTTCTCTCATGAGGACAAAATAAGAAAAAGCCCCCAATACCATTACAAGCTACATAATATATCAAAGATTTACACCAGTATTACAGTCATAAATTTGAATCTACTGCAAAGGCATGCACCTGAAGTACCGAAAGCAATCCTTTAAACAACCTGAGATGCATTACAGCAATCACAGAATGTTACATTCCAAATTTACAAATTTCAATCAAAAGGCACAAACAACCATCTACTAAAAAGGGTTACAGAACAGAAATTCAAGAAGAACTGAAGCCAGAGGAAGATGGCTGACACAGAGTGGGTTATTAAATGTCCAGTTCCATCTCATCTCATCTCATTATCTCTAGCCGCTTTATCCTGTTCTACAGGGTCGCAGGCAAGCTGGAGCCTATCCCAGCTGACTACGGGTGAAAGGCGGGGTACACCCTGGACAAGTCGCCAGGGCTGACACATAGACACAGACAACCATTCACACTCACATTCACACCTACGGTCAATTTAGAGTCACCAGTTAACCTAACCTGCATGTCTTTGGACTGTGGGGGAAACCGGAGCACCCGGAGGAAACCCACGTGGACACGGGGAGAACATGCAAACTCCGCACAGAAAGGCCCTTGCCGGCCATGGGGCTCGAACCTGGACCTTCTTGCTGTGAGGCGACAGCGCTAACCACTACACCACCGTGCCACCCTGTCCAGTTCCATTTCTTTAAATATGCAACGAAAACATGGCGAAACCAACCCACTGTCATCCAAGTCTTCTACTGATCGCCCTACGAATATTATAAATAATACTGAAGACAAGTGCACTGTCCATGAGTCAGGTGCATGCATGTAAGATGCAGTACAAAAGCTCACTTAATTCAGCGACAAAATGTACTGTCAATGTTTCTGACCCCATCCACACGACATACTTTTTGTATGTGCTCCTGTTATGACAACACACTTCAACTTAAATCAAGAAAACTAATGCTCAAATGTACAACTGTGTGAGGAATATGAACTTGGGACCGACAACCAACAGCTGTAAAATGATGGAAATGGTCATCCACACAGCAGTCAAAAAGCCCAGGAAATGACAATTCAGCATGGTTTTAATAATAAAGGCTCATGTCAGTACTTGTAAACTGACATTAATATGGATGGCATTAATATGGATGAAAAAAGCTCAGTTGATATTTCCCTAATTTAGTACATTTGCAATGTCAAAGGTCCAGATTCAAATGTTGAAACAGGATGTTTTATCTGTAAAACTGATGTACGTGTTAATGACATAGTGACAAAATGACAATGACAAAAAACAACTGGTAATTCAAAAAGTGACCCAAATATGCAGGACAAAATCTCTCACACAAAACTGGCCACCACTAATTTGATGAGTTTTGTTTTATGAACAGATTTGTCAGATGTGTGTGACCAAAGCAGCATTTTGCCTAAATAGCATTCTTACTAAGGTCCTAAAATGGCCTCATTATTACACATCACAAAGAATATCTTGGAGACTGAGTTAAACAAAAAACAACTGGTAATTCAAAAAGTGACCCAAATATGCAGGACAAAATCTCTCACACAAAACTGGCCACCGCTAATTTGATGAGTTTTGTACAAAGTTAATAAATAGGTACTCTGCCGCTCTTCCCATTTAAGTCCGACATCCAAGATAATGCATGCATATGCAAGGGAAAAGAGTGTAGATGTCATGTGCAAGACAGAAACTGCACGCCAAACCTTGTATGCCAGTTTCATACATGGCACACAAGGATTTTAATACCAAATGTAACTAATTGGGCTGGAAAACAATCACCAAGGCTCATGCTTTGACATTAAATGTCCAGATCATACTGCAGTGCATATGCAAATACAGTTTTGAAAACGTTCATTTCAAAACTCCGGAAACAAAAGTGCTAAGCAGCTACTAAAGATGGGTTTCTTTTTACAGCAACTTCTATACCTACAATTTGTTCTGGCTTGAAAAAGTAAAACTGCTGATCACTCAAAAGAGTCTCCTTAAATATTACAATATTTTTTTCCAAGCTCATCTCGGACATTGTCTGGCAACTAAAGAAGTTCAAACACAAAGCTTTCTTATGGGAGAACAGCAAATTACATATATTCAGCTACTCATTACTGTGGGGAAAAAATGAGCAGGCAAGCAAAAACTATCGGGGGGAGGGGGCATAAAAACATCCTCCATTCACACAGATATCAAAAACAATACAGAAAAGATCATCAAAGTGGAAAGAGCACACAAGCAACTGTCAATTTATAAAAACACCACTACAAGGATTTAGATGCAAGAATTAACAGTGAAATGTCTTTCAGTTATGCAGGAGAGCAAGAAAATAGGAGGAAAATGACAGAAGGCTGCAAGCAGGTGATGCCTGGAACTACAGAAATATCCTTAAGGTCAAACCCCCAAAGGCAACACATTAAAGGGGTGAGGCAGGTAGAAGCAGCAGGTTTACTGGGGTTTAATCGGGGTTGTTGGGTGGGCAATCAGAGGGGATGTGCAAGGATGAACTCACCACACTAGGTACCTGGGCAGCTTTGGGTCGATTTGAATGGTCCAGAGCAAAGATAGTATATTCAGAGAGAAAAGCAGGCTCTGCTATCATCCCAGCCAGCAGCTGACCAACACCCCCACACACACACACACACACACACACACAAATAAATAAATAAATAAATCAGACAGTGCATTAATGATTGGGGCAGGCACTGAAGTGGGGTGAGAGAGACAAAGGGCCATGACTAAACACCATGAGTAAGAGCATGAAGATGAGAAATAAGAACAGAAGAAATAAGAGAAAAATGAAACCGTGAACCTGCATAGTCTCATTTACAATGTTTAATGTCTCATTTTATATAACCTCATTGGGACACATTTTCCTGTTTTAGTTTGTATTGACCAATCAAACTGACCTCTGGATAAGTAAGCTTGTGCAACATAAGGATTTTATCATCCCAACATATTATACTGAAATGTGGACATTATATCCAGCAATGTTTAAAACAAAAAACAAACAAACAAACAAAAAACCAGATGAGTCAATCAATATATGAATCTGGAATAATCTGTTACAGTACCACCCTTTCTTGCAGGGGGGACCCTCACTTTCCTGTAAGGTAAATAATCTCCTTAGAAATCTATGGACGTTTTTTGGAGTTATTATTAAAATGGCAATGCATTTTGCAATTGGCAATTCAATGTGCAAAGTGGCAATGCAATCCTGATGGACAGTGCCCTCTACAATTATTGCCCCCCTTGTAAAGATTAGTAATGAGTTTAAAAAAAAAAAAAAAAAAAAAACTTTCTGGTGAAGGAGATTCATCTCACACTAAAGAAATAAGAAAAATCCAAACTTTATTGAAATTAATTTATTCAGAGAAAAACAAAATCCTCATCAAGAAATCCTTATTTTCAACCAAAAACGCATGTGCCACTATTATTGGCCCCGCTGGAAATTATAGTGTACACAATGTAAATGAAGCATGTTTCCCATTTCAATTATACATTTTTGAATTGATTGAAGTGTGTAGAAACTTTCAAACTGTAATCCGTGGCTTCCTGATTAACTGGGGTAGAATTATTAGGTGGCATGGAGGCCAAATTCCCTTAGTCATCCATCAACATGGGGGAAAAATAAGAGAACACAAACCAAATGAGGGAGAAGTGTGTTGACCTTCATAAGTCAGGGAATGGTTATAAAAAAATAAATAAATAGCTACTCACCTGAAAATGCCCAATTCTACTGTTAAGGCTGATTAATATCTTTATTATCTTTAAGATAATGAAATGGACATCAACTGTTACAAACTTTCCTGGAAGAAGACCCAATTTATTTTACCCCCGCATACAGTGAGGGGGATGGTGGTGGTAGTGGTGGGGTGGGGGTAATCCCCAAGGATCACTGTTGGTGAATTAAAGCAAAAGCAAAGCACAACTTTATTCATCACACACTTGTGAAATTCCTCTCTGCATTTAACCCATCTAAAGCAGTGAACACACACATGCACACACACCTGAGCAATGAGCACACACACCTACCCAGAGCAGTGGGCAGCCATGCTAACAGCACCCAGGGAGCAGTTGGGAGTTAGGTGCCTCGCTCAAGGGCACCTCAGCCCAAGGCCGTCCCATATTAACCTAACCGTCTTTGGACTGTGTCTTTGGACTGTGGGGGAAACCGGAGCGCCCGGAGGAAACATAATTACAAGAAAAAGTAAAATCTTGAGGTTACCAAGTCTCCAAAACCACCATCAGATGCCACCTCCATACCAACAGGTTATTTAGAAAGTATGCTGGGGGGGGGGGAAGCTTGTGTCCGTTAACTACAAACAGCATAAGTGTGTGAAGATTGTGAAATGCTAGGATGATGACAATGAAAAACACTTTCCCAAGTGTAAAATATGGTGGAAGCTCTGTGATGTTTTGGGGCCGTTTTTCCTCCAAAGGCCCTGGAAACCTTGTTAAGGTATATGGCATCACGGACTCCATAGAATACCAGGACATTTTAAATCAAAATCTGGCTGCCTCTGCCAGGAGATTAAAACTGGGTTGTCACTGGATCATCTAGCAGGTGATCTGAAGCATATGTCCAAATCAACACAAAAATAGTTAAGTTGATCAAAGAATCAAGCTTCTGCCATGACCATCTCAGCCCCCTGACTTATACCCCATTGAAAACCTGTAGGGTGAGCTGAAGAGAAGAGAGCACAAGAGAGGGCCTCGAACCCTGGATGATCTGGAGAGTTTCTGTAAAGATGAATGGTCTCAGAATGGTCTCAGTGTGAAGTGAAGCTACTTCAACAAAAAGGTGCATTTTATACACACTGCAACCCCGCTATAACAAACTCCTTGGGGGACGTCCAAATAGTTTGCTATGCCAAAAAGTTCACAATATGGAAATGGACCCACTTGTCATACCAAACACTCATGTTACATGTGAAATTTATGGGACATTCCCCTTATCATGAATTTCTCATTCCAAGTCACTATCGCAGTTCACTGACTGAGTTAAAGGATCACGAACAGAGGCAATGATTTCTTTGTGTTATGGAAACGACAGAGATTACCGGTGTATTGCTATCGATGTCCACCCACTGGTTCATTGCGTTTTCTAAATCTTCATCATTCGGGTTCATTCATGTGTTGTAAATCACTGATGTCATTTATGTCGCACTGCAGGGCTGGGCAAAAAATGCTGCCGGTACACTTTAACTAAGTGCCAAGTTTAGTGGTATCAGCAGTCATTTCATTCTTTCATCGATCCTTTGATCACCATTCTTTAATTTTTAGTGATTGACACCTAAGCTAGGCTAGTTAAGGTTTTATGATGTTAATACGTATTGTTAACTTGACTGCGGACTTGCTTACTTGTCTCTGGTGGGGAGCAGAAAGCATGGCTTAGGCCACACCAATTCAATCAGTTGGTTCTCAGAATCGCCGCTTGAAGAAAATGCAAAATGGAAACAAAAAATCGAAATCAAACTCCCGCCAACAGAAAATGTATATGCCTTTTATATGTAAATCCACATATGTTTGTGTTGGATTTACATATAAAAGGCATGTACATTTTAAACTGTAAAATATAATTTAAAACTACAAACATTACATGAAGCATACAAAGACGGTGTAATTCATCATACACATTATCTGTAAAAACCATGCACAATGTTCACTTCATACATACTAGATTTTCATAAAAAATTTGTATGAGGAAAATGCAAAATGGGCCACTTTCAGGAGTAAATCATACATGGCATATATATTTATTTATAAATCCTTATAAGGATTTATCCTTATATTTATAAGGATTTACTACTAAGACAGTGGTAAATTCTTATAAGTTCTTTACTGTTCTTTTTCGTATGGGGAGGCACAAAATCCAAGGTGTTTGAAGTCCAGTGTGAAGTTTCCACAGTCTGTGATGATTTGGGGTGCCATGGCATCTGCTAGGGTTGGTCCACTGTGTTTGATCAAGTCCAAAGTCAACACAGCCATCTAACAGATTTTAGAGCACTTCATGCTTACATCTGCTGACTAGCTTTATGGAAATGCCAAATTCCTTTTCCAACAGGATTTACCACCTGCCCACAGTGCCAAAACTACTACCAAAGGGTTCACGGACCATGATATTACTGTGCTGATTGGCCAGCCAACTCGTCTGACCTGAACCCCATAGAGAATCTATGGGCTATTGTCAAGAGGAAGATGAGAAACACCCAACCCAAAAATACAGACGAGCTGAAGGCCACTATCAAAGCAACCTGGGCTTCAGTAACACCTCCGCCTAGTTAATTTCTGACAATCCAGAGCCAAGGCCAGGGAACAGACGAACAGGCTAAACCAACTGTCTGCTAGCTGCACGGAGTCGTCACTCAGGGTCCACTACATCGAGACTGTGTCTGTTCCCTGAGCTCAACAAAAAAGTAGAAATATTCAGAGAGTTTGTTCCAGTAACCTAATCAATATAAAATTAGATCACACTGACTGTACAGCTGCTGCCAGCACCTTTGATCTAAAGGTGGGGCTATTAAATATTAGATCTCTTACATCTAAAGCGCTAATGGTTAATGAACTCATTATTACTGATCAGGAGTTTAATGTACTTTGTTCAACTGAAACATGGATTAAGCCAAATGAATATATAGCATTAAATGAAGCAAGTCCTCCTGGATACAGTTATATACACCAGCCTCATCTAACTGGCAGAGGAGGCGGCGTCGTGGTTATTTATAATGATTATCTAGGTATAACACAAAAACCTGGTTATAAATTTAATACATTTGAAGTTCTTCATACTCATATGATGCATGTAGCCTTGAAAAATAGGTCTACCCAGTTAATTCCGTTACTTATTATTTACAGGCCCCCGGGGCCATAAGTTTCTTTCTGAATTTGCAGATTTTATCTCAGATCTGGTTATTTCCTTAGACAAAGTTTTAGTTGTCGGACATTTTAATATTCACTTCAATAACCCAGAAGACCCTTTGAAAACAGAGTTTGTGTCCATTTTAGATTCAGTAGGGATTAATCAGAATGTCATAGGACCGACCCATAATGGTGGTCACACCCTCGATCTAATACTAACATTCGGGTTAAACGTAGAAAATATAGTCATACTTCCACAGTCTGAAGTTCTCAGATCATTACCTCATCTCATTCAAAATATGTCTGAGGAATAATATATGCACCTCACCACGCTACTGTATTAAACGTACATTCACATCAACTACTGCACAGAGTTTTATAAATGATCTCCCAGAGTTATCAAATTTGATCGGGTCACTGTCAGCCCCTGCAGAACTTGATCAGGCAACTTAGAGTCAACGTTCCACCATACTTTAGATAATGTAGCTCCTCTTAAAAAGAAAATGGTCAGAGACAAAAAAAAATTAGCACCCTGGTATAATGATTACACTCGCACTTTAAAACAGACCACTCGAAAATTGGAATGTAAATGGCATCAAACAAAATTGGTAGTGTTCAAATTAGCATGGAAGGAGAGCTTCCTGAAGTACAGAAAAGCTCTTAGTGCTGCGAGATCAACATATCTCTCCTCCCTAATAGAAGATGATAAAAATAATCCTAGATTCCTATTTAATACTGTAGCAAAATTAACCAGGACTAAGTCCACTACAGACACATGCACACCTACAGTATGTAGTAGCAACGACTTTATGAATTTTTTTAATGACAAAATTGAGAATATCTGACAAAAAATTCAAACTACTAATTTAAGGTCAGACAGCGCAAGTGACCCTGTAGTTAAGAATACAACTGTATCAGATCAGCAACTAGAATGTTTTACTCCCCTTAGAAAAACTGAATTACTTTCATTAATCTCGGCATCAAAAGCCTCAACTTGTGTACTAGATACTCACCTACATGTCTATTCAAACACATAATACCTGAAGTAATTGAACCACTTTTAAAAATAATAAATTCTTCTCTTAGGATTGGCTATGTACCCAAATCCTTTCAACTAGCAGTTATCAAACCCCTGATTAAAAAACCTGACCTTGATCCCTGTCAGTTGTCCAATTATCAGCCAATCTCAAACCTCCCCTTTATCGCCAAGATCCTTGAAAAAGCTGTGGCACAGCAGTTATGCTCATATTTACAGAGGAATAACATCCATGAAATGCATCAGTCAGGATTTAGACCTCATCATAGCACAGAGACAGCTTTGGTTAAAGTAGTAAACGACCTACTGTTGGCGTCTGATCAGGGCTGTGTCTTGCTGCTTGTGTTGCTTGACCTTAGTGCAGCATTTGATACCATTGATCATTCCATTCTTCTGGATAGACTAGAAAATGTTGTGGGAGTTAAGGGAATGGCCCTCTCCTGGCTCAGGTCTTATTTAACTGATCGCTGTCAGTATGTTGATGTAAATGGTGATTTTTCTCGACATACTGAGGTAAAGTTTGGTGTTCCACAAGGTTCTGTCTTGGGTCCACTGCTTTTTTCTTTATATATGTTACCTCTGGGTGATATTATTCATAAACATTGTATAAAAGTTTCCACTGTTATGCTGATGACACACAGTTGTATATGTTTCTGCAAAACCTGATGAGAGACACCAGCTTAATAGAATTAAGGAATGTGTGAAGGACATTAGACACTGGATGCTTATTAACTTCCTTCTGCTCAACTCTGACAAGACTGAAGTACTTGTGCTAGGACCACATGCAGCTAGAAGCAAGTTTTCTGATTACACAGTAACTCTGGATGGCCTTTCTGTTTCTTCATGTGCAGCAGTAAAAGACCTTGGAGTGATTATTGACCCTAGTCTTTTATTCGAAACTCACATTGATAACATTACCTGGATAGCTTTCTTTCATCTCAGAAATACTGCTAAGATAAGAAATTTAAATGTCAATACATGACGTGGAAAAACAAGTTCATGCTTTCGTTACCTCCAGGTTGGATTATTGTAATGCCTTACTGTCTGGATGTTCCAATAAGTGCATAAACAAGCTCTAGTTAGTTTAAAATGCAGCAGCAAGAGTCCTTACTAGAACTAGAAAATATGACCACATCACCCCTGTCTTATCCACACTGCATTGGCTCCCAATCAAATTTCGTATTGATTATAAAATATTACTGTTGACCTACAAAGCACTGAATCATCTCGTGCCACAGTCCCTGAGTGAACTTCTGGTCCTGTGTTTTTTCTCCCCCCCAAATCTGTCCCTCCGAGTTACATGTCGGTCCTGGGATCGAGATGCTAACCTCTTCTGCTCCTCGGATCTGCCTGATCCATCCTGGTGCCGTGTCTGGTTGGAGTCTCATTGCATCGCTCCTGTTGAGGACGGCCCCATGTGGACAGTTGAAAGTCACACCTGGAGGACACTCTGGACTCTTACAGTAATGCTTTTATGGCTGAGGACTACAGTTGACTTGCTAACTTTAGGACTGCAGTTGTCATGAACAGTTTTGCACTCAAGTTTCCATCAATGAAGAGTTTATAACATCAACAAAACTGACTTCATGTTAAAACTGTTAATGTTACAGTCATGTTGTCTGTTGTTGCCCAAATGAGGATGAGTTCCCTTTTGAGTCTGGTTCCTCTCGAGGTTTCTTCCTCATGTCATCTGAGGGAGTTTTTCCTTGCCACTGTCGCCACAGGCTTGCTCATTGGGGATAGATTAGGGATAAAATTAGCTCGTTTTAAGTCGTCCAAATTCTGTAAAGCTGCTTTGCAACAATGTTTATTGTTAAAAGTGCTATTCAAATAAACTTGACTTGACTCCACAGTGCCACAGGCTGAGCGCCTCCATGCCACACTGCACTGATGCAGTAATTCGTGGTAAAGGAGCCCCAACCAAGTAAGGAGTGTATAAATGACCATACTTTTCAGAAGTTGGACATTTCTGTCTTGGAAATACTTTTTTGAATTATCTTAAATATTCTAATAATTTGAGATACTGGATTTACACATGCCCCGTCCCAACTTTTCTGAAACGTGTTGTTGGCATCAAATTCACAATGAGAACATATTTTTCAAACAAAATAATTCATCAGTTTCAACATTTGATATGTTGTCTTTGCACTATTTTCAAAGAAACCTTGGGTTTCCATGTGTAAATGGAATGCAAATCACATTCCATTTTTATTTATATTTTACACAGCACCCCACTTTTATTTTTTGAAATGGGGTTGTATGCATGCATGTTTCTCTTAGCTTCCATACTGCTGAGGAATGGTGATTAATTTGTGGACGAGTGCATGCACAATTTCTTTTTTCCTTTACCATTTTCTTTTATGAAGTATTTTTCCTCTACAGTGTATGTTTTTTTTTTAGACCTGTACAGACTAGCTAGGCAGAGAAACAGGGAAGCGAGGGATGTACAGCAGGTAAGAGTGACGAAAGATGGAAATGTGCTGACAAACAAAGAGAGTGTATTAAGAAGGTGGAAAGAGTACTTTGAGGATTTATTAAATGAGGAGAATCCAAGACAGAAAAGGTCAGATTCATTGGCGACAGCAAATCAGGAAGCAGAGTTGGTTCGTAAGGATGAGGTGAGGGCAGCCATGAAAAGAATGAAGACTAGGAAAGCAGTCGGACCAGACGGTATCCCGATTGAAGCTTGGAGGTGTTTGGGTGAGACGGCTGTGGAGTTTCTAACGAGATTGTTTAATAAGATCCTTGAGAATGAGAAAATGCCAAATGAATGGAGAAAGAGTGCGCTAGTCCCAATATACAAGAATAAGGGAGATGTACACAGCTGCAGTAATTACAAAGGGATAAAATTGATGAGCCACACCATGAAGCTATGGGAAAGGGTATTGGAGGCGAGACTGAGAAGAGAGGTAGCAATCTGTGAACAGCAGTACGGGTTTATGCCAAGGAAGAGCATGTCAGATGCAATTTTTGCTTTAAGAATGTTAATGGAGAAGTACAGAGAAGGCCAGAGAAAGCTACATTGTGTGTTTGTAGACCTGGAGAAGGCATACAATAGAGTGCCGAGAGAGGAGTTATGGTATTCTATGAGAAAGAGTGGAGTGAATGAGAAGTATGTTAGAGTGGTGCAAGACATGTATGAGAACAGTGAAACAGCAGTGAGGTGTGCAGTTGGAACAACTGAATAGTTCAAGGTGAAGGTGGGACTCCATCAAGGATCTGCTTTGAGTCCTTTCTTGTTTGCCATAGCGATGGATAGCTTGACGGACGAAGTGAGGCAAGAGTCACCATGGAACATAATGTTTGCGGATGATATTGTGATATGTGGTGAAAGCAGAAAGGAGGTTGAGTTGGGTTTGGAGAGATGGAGGTATGCATTGGAACGAAGAGGAATGAAGGAGAGCGGTATCAAAACAGAATACATGTGCATCAATGAGAATGGGGATGAGAGTGTAGTGAAGATGCAAGGAGTAGATGTAAAGAAAGGTGGTGAATTCAAGTACCTGGGGTCAACTGTGCAGGAAAATGGGGGCTGCGATAGTGAGGTGAGAAAGAGAGTGCAGGCAGGGTGGAGCAGCTGGAGAAGGATTTTGGGAGTCATTTGTGATAGGAAAGTCCCAGCAAAAGTGAAAGGTAAGATGGATAAGACAGTAGTGAGACCAGCTGTGATGTATGGATTGGAGACAGTACCTTTACCGAAGAGACAGGAGGCAAAGTTGGAGGTGGCGGAGTTGAGGATGTTAAGGTTTGCGATGGGAGTGACAAGGTTGGACAGGATAAGGAACAAGCACATCAGAGGGTCAGCACATGTGGAGAGCTTGGGAATTAAGCTAAGAGAGATGAGACTGAGATGGTATGGGCACATCCTAGAGCTGGGCGATAAATTGATTTTATCGATTAATTCGAATTTATAGTTAAGGACGAGGTGTTTTTATGAAAATCGGTTTTCTCTCAGTTTTAACCTCTGCCACCGACACTCCCCTGTGCAGAACGGATCGGGCAGCAGGGACGAATCAGGCACCGACACTATAGCCCTCCTCCCGCGCGCTTGCCATAGACACACAAACAACATGGCAGCAATTGGGGGAAAGCCGCAACTTGTGCCCAAGAAAGGAAGGAGTAACTTCCTCCGTGATCTGGAATTGGTTCGGTTTTGCGGCGTCGGACGCAGACCAAACAAGTCCTCATTGTAAGGTGTGTTTGAAAACGGTTGCTTCCAAAGGAAGCAGCACGACGAATTTATTCCAACACCTTAAATAGAAGCATGCAGAGGAGTGGGAGAAGTGCTGCTCCCAGCCGAATGAAAACAGCTGCAGCACTAGCACACCATCCAAAGTAAAGCAAGCAACCGTCCCTGACACATTTTCGAACTGTGTGCGTTATAAGAATGGGGCATGGTGGAAGGCAATCACAGATGCTATCGCGATGTTTATTGCAAAAGACATGGTGCCCACACATACGGTGGAAAAGTCGGGATTTTTTTCCCCCTATTTTGTCAGTTTTATTGAAAAGGACACAATTTTATTTATTTATTTTTTTTTTCGCAGTCCAAATCCTGCGCTCTGACTGGCTGGCAAGCAGGTCCATACGATACGATACGGACCCCAGTTACAGACCTCTGGCGACTCGCTCGCTCACAACAACAAAACATTTATCTTTTTTTAAAAGATTTATTTATAAGATTATCAAAAATCTTATAAATTTTTGCCAGCATTTCTCAGGAGAATAGCATTAATTTTACAGCATGGATAGCGATAACGACAGTGTTCACAGCAAAAGCGAGTTTTACTACCCTGAGGAAGAAGAAATAAAATAAAACATTTCAGGAGAAAGCTAAAAAACTGTAATCTGCGAACACTGAGCAAAAACATGACTGAATCCTGAATGACTCCTATTTGTATAAATAGGGGACTACATAGGTGGCAAAATGTAGTTTTTTTCCTGCCATGGAAGTGCACTTGTATACTGAGGAGAAAGCAATTTGCATTACAGCTGCGAATGAGGATTCAAAATGGCGCCTCGGCTCGGTTTTCCCTTTCGGGCGCTCTCGTTTTCTGTTAGAATTTGGTAAAGAAAAAAATATATATATTATTTCTCAGGAGAATAGCATTAATTTTACAGCATGGATAGCGATAACGACAGTGTTCACAGTGAAAGCAAGTTTTACTACCCTAGGGAAGATAAAATAAAACATTTCAGGAGAAAGCTAAAAACCTCTAACTTTCTAACAGTTTGATCTCATTAGTTAATGAGGCCCATTTTGGACCATGTTATCCTACTACATAACATTACGTGAGGTAAAAACTTTAAACCAGTACAATCTCTTCTTCAAAGTTTTACCAAATGGCTTTATTACCTCCGCCAAGGAGGTTATGTTTTCAGTAGCGTTGGTTTGTTTGTTTGTCTGTTAGCAACATTACAGAAAAAGTAATGAAAGGACTGCTCTGAATTTTTTTCCAGAGGTGTGACTGTGATTTTGGCGGTGATCCGGATCACCTTCTGGATCCCGGATTTTTTTAAAGGATTCTTGGTGGAGGTCTGCACTCTCCAAGTGCTTTTCTAGTTTATGCAATATAAAAGGTCATAATACTGTATAACTTTGGTCGACCAAAAACATGGCTGAATCCTGAATGACTCAATTTTGTATAAATAGGGGAATACATAGGCGGCAAAATGTAGTTTTTTTTTCCTGCCATGAAAGTGCACTTGTATACCGAGGAGGAAGCAATTTGCATTACAGCCGTGAATGAGGATTCAAAATGGCGGCTCGGCTCAGCTTTCCCTTTCGGGCACTCTCATTTTCTGTTAGAATTTGGTAAAGAAAAAAATAAATATATTACTTACCAGCTTAAGGTCGGTCCGTATGGTGAAATACCATGACCTTGGCCTTGAATACTAATCTCGGCCCAGAGGGCCTCAGCCAGTACTTTCAAAACCTCGGTCACGGTATTTCACGATACGGACCTCCCAGCTGGTAAATAACATTTTTTTTTTTTTTTAAAGTCTGATTCATTGTGTCAGTGCCAGATTGAAACTAAGCTATGTTGAAGAAAGCTTTCTAAAAGTTACTGTATGTTCTCACTGTCTACAATGGCATGGTCTGCCATCTCATCTATAAGCTTGTTTTTTGGCTTCTTTTTGGTTTCTGGTTGCACTTTAACCCCAAATGGGAAATTTAAGTGAAAACAAAATAAAAGGTAAAACTTGTTTTGAACCATTTCTTTGTCATCTGTAGTTTGATTTTTAGTAGGGGGGAAAAATCGATTAAAATCAAAAATCGGATTTTTTGTGAAAAAAATTGAAGATTTTTTTAGGCCATATCGCCCAGCTCTAGCATATCCTGAGAAGAGATGCAGAGCATGTTGTAAGGAGAATGTTGAGGATGGAGCTGCCAGGCAAACGAAAACGAGGAAGGCCAAAGAGGAAATACATGGATGTGGTGAGAGAGGACATGAAAGTGGCAGGTGTGGTAGAGAAGGATGCAGAAGACAGGGAGCAATGGAGACGAAAGATCCGCTGTGGCGACCCCTAATCGAGAGCAGCCAAAAGAAGAAGAGTGTATTTTTTTTTAACTCTCCCCCCCCCCCCCCCCTTAAAATAAAATTTTCCTCTTTGTATTTTCACCATTTTTCCTCTTTTATCCATTTTACTTTCCTTTTCTTAAATCTAAATAAAAAGGTAAATGGAGAAATTTTTTAGTATATATTTGAGAGGTCATAAAAAAAAACCTTGACAATAGTTAAAAAAAAAATCCACCAAAAGAGAAAAATGATGAAAAATTTCCAACTGCACAGCTGTTATTATTATTACTCCCTCTTGTACTCTCTTTGAATCTGATATGGTGGAAATGCTTGTTTTCCAGTCTTTTTTGTAGGGTATTGCTGTATACAAATAAATCATTACTGTAATTATTTTAAATGATAAACTGTGAGCATGGAAGAATTAATACCGCACAAGACCAATGTTAAGATGTGTATGCATATTCAGTCTTGGAAATAACTGAGACACCAAAAAGGCAAATCTGCTGAATTGATATGGTTCTGAATTTTCATGGAAATCGACAAAGGGGGGAATCAGAAACCAAAGAAAATACAGTCTAAGAGACCTCCCCTTACCATTACACCCTTTATCCAACCCAGAAAACAAGGTATAAACAGGCAAATTATTTGGGGTTAAACAGAAACGGGTGAAATGTGATAACACAAAAAGGAACAAACCAGTGGAGAGACATGGGAAGAGACTAGACAAACACAAATGTACAGGAAAATAAACAAAGAGCAATCCAGAAGTGGATATTTTAATTATATATATATATATATATATCTATCTCATCTCATTATCTCTAGCCGCTTTATCCTTCTACAGGGTCGCAGGCAAGCTGGAGCCTATCCCAGCTGACTACGGGCGAAAGGCGGGGTACACCCTGGACAAGTCGCCAGGTCATCACAGGGCTGACACATAGACACAGACAACCATTCACACTCACATTCACACCTACGGTCAATTTAGAGTCACCAGTTAACCTAACCTGCATGTCTTTGGACTGTGGGGGAAACCGGAGCACCCGGAGGAAACCCACGCGGACACGGGGAGAACATGCAAACTCCACACAGAAAGGCCCTCGCCGGCCCCGGGGCTCGAACCCAGGACCTTCTTGCTGTGAGGCGACAGCGCTAACCACTACACCACCGTGCCGCCCTATATATATATATATATATATATATATATATATACACACACACACACACACACTATATATATATACACACACACACATATATTACACACACTATATATTCGAGGTGTTTATCAGCAGGACGGAAAATACCGAAGAATTCCGAATCATATCGTGTACGAGTCAGGCTGTCGTTTTTTTCACTACTGCGCATGCATATAACGCATCTCATTGAATATTGCGGTAATCACCTTATCAAATTCAATCAATATATGTGGCCACATTATTGCCCATTTAAACATGTGTTTTTGTTGTTGTTTACATCTACATCTGCCAAAGCTACGTTGCGATGTGGAATTTTCTGAAAGGTGTACAGAAACCGCCAGAGACAGGGACAAAGCAACCTCAGTCTGAAGAGGAGAAAAAGGCCGCCGATAAAGCGTACTAGAAGGAGGAACGACAAAGGACTTATAAGCAAATGAATAAAATTACAGATGAAAATAAATCTTTGATGTGAATATTCAGAATTTGGCAAAAATTCTGCAAATTTGTGGAAAAATGGCGGTGTGGCAGCGGGGGCGTGGTCAAGCACCGGTCTGTGACAGGAGGGCGGAGTTGGGGAAGGTAAGTGGCAGAATCGCTTCACCCGAGTGTCATTAACCTGTGTTTTGTGTGTTCTCCCCAGTAAACCGCCCTATTTAAGGAGGGAGAGCGAGAGCAGAGGAGAGCATTCCCGGACGAGACGCTGTGTGTGTGTGTGTCTCTCTCGCTATTTGAAATTATTGTAACCCTGAAAAGTGTGGCAATAAAGCCGTTAGTCAAACCTGATCTCTGTCCTGCCGTCCTCTGTGCTCCACCCACACGCGATTCTCGCTACAGTGGTGCTGAAACCTGGGATCGTGGAGCACCTGTCCTGCAGCCCCATGGAATCCTCCCCATTCGCGGACTTGGTCCACGCCCTCGCCACGGCTCAGCAGAGCCAGCACCAGGCGCTCGTCACGCTCCGGAAGGAGCAGGAGCGCCGCTTCGAAGCCCTGGTGGTGGCTCAACAGGAAGACCGTGAGGCGTTCCGGCGCCTCCTCGCGTCGGCGGGGTCCACCAGCGCCCCGGCCGCAGGCCCATCTCCCATCACCTTGACTAAGATGGGCCCGCAGGACGACCCCGAGGCGTTCATCGCGTTGTTCGAACAGGTCGCCGAAGCCTCGGGGTGGCCGATGGAACAGCGCGCGGCGCGCCTCCTCCCCCTCCTGACGGGAGAGGCGCAGTTAGCCGCACTACAGCTCCCCGCCGACCACCGGCTGGCCTACGCCGACCTTCGCCGGGCTGTCCTCCAGCGCGTGGGGCGCACGCCGGAGCAGCAGCGCCAGCGCTTCCGCGCGCTGCGAATGGAGGAAGTCGGCAGCCCGTTCGCGTTCGGCCAGCAGCTCCGGGACGCCTGCTGGCGGTGGCTGAGGGCCGAAGATCGCGACGCCGAGGGGATCATCGACCAGGTGGCGCTGGAGCAGTTCATCGCCCGCCTACCCGCCGGAACCGCGGAGTGGGTCCAGTGCCACCGCCCGGCGTCGCTGGATCAGGCCGTAGGACTGGCGGAGGATCATCTGGCGGCTGTCCCGGCGGCAGGACAACGGATGTCATCTTCTCTCCCCTCTTCTCTCTCTCTCTCTCTTCCCCCTCCTCCCGTGTCCCGTCCTCGCCCCATTCCCCCACCACGGAGGCGGGGGCCGGCCCCACCCCAGCCGGCCCGCCGCACCCGTGGTGCCCTCCCGTTTCTCCCTTCTGTGTCTGTCTCTCCCCCCCCTCAGGTGAGTGACCCTCAATCCACAGCTGCAGAGGGGAGGCCCGGGCCGGTTTGCTGGCGCTGCGGGGAACCGGGCCACCTGCAGCAACAGTGTGCCGCGATGGAGGTGGGGGCGGTGGTGCGGATCCCCGACGCGCCAGAGGCTGCCCTCGATCAGGCCGGAGCATATCGCATACCGGTAAGTGTACAAGGGGCGACCTATCAGGCGTTGGTGGATTCGGGTTGCAACCAGACCTCGATCCGCCAAAGCCTGGTGCAAGACGAGGCATTGGGGGGAGCACAAGGGGTGAAGGTGTTGTGTGTGCACGGGGATGTTCACTGCTACCCGTTGGTGTCGGTCCACATACATTTCAGAGGGGACAAATCTATAGTAAAGGCGGCGGTTAATCCTCGCCTTACCCACTCTTTAATCTTGGGGACTGATTGGCCGGGATTCCGGGGGTTGATGGCACACCTAGTAAAGAGTGGGTCCTGCCGGTTAGCCGGGGGGGTCCCGGTGTCGTTTTGGCTGGAGCTGCGGTCGCAGAGCCGTCTACGTCATCTCCGCGACAGAGTGAGGAGCCCCCGGCTCCTCCTCTTTCTATTGGGGAATCCCTCGCGGATTTCCCACTGGAACAATCGCGAGACGAAACTCTGCGACACGCGTTTGACCAAGTGAGAGTAATCGATGGTCAAACGCTCCAGCCGAATGCCACCCCGACCTTCCCCTATTTTTCCAATTTAAAGGATAGGTTATACCGAGTGACGCAGGACACTCAGACGAAGGAGCGTGTCACCCAGTTGTTAATTCCAAAGAGCCGCCGGGAATTGGTATTCCAGGCGGCTCACTTTAATCCCATGGCGGGACACCTCGGGCAGGATAAAACACTCGCCCGGATAATGGCCCGATTCTATTGGCCGGGGATTCGCGGCGACGTCCGTAAGTGGTGTACGGCGTGCCGCGAATGCCAGTTAGTAAATCCAGCTGCCATTCCAAAAGCGCCCTTGCGCCCCCTACCATTAATCGAGACCCCGTTTGAACGAATTGGGATGGATCTCGTCGGGCCATTAGATCGGTCAACACGAGGGTACCGCTTTATATTGGTTCTGGTGGATTATGCAACGCGATACCCGGAAGCGGTGCCTCTTCGCAATATCTCCGCACGTAGTATTGCAGAGGCCCTCTTCCACGTCATCTCCCGGGTCGGAATCCCGAAAGAGATTCTGACTGATCAAGGCACCTCGTTTATGTCACGAACACTGGCCGAACTGTATGGGCTACTGGGTATTAAGCCGATCCGCACCAGCGTGTATCACCCACAAACGGACGGTTTAGTTGAACGGTTCAACCGCACCCTCAAGAATATTATCAAAAAATTCGTAAGTGAGGACGCACGTAACTGGGATAAGTGGCTTGAACCCTTGTTGTTTGCAGTGCGAGAGGTCCCCCAAGCCTCCACGGGGTTCTCCCCATTTGAATTACTGTATGGGCGTAAGCCACGCGTCATCTTAGATGTACTGCGGGAAAATTGGGAGGAGGGACCTTCGCAGAGCAAAAATGAAATTCAATACGTTATGGATCTGCGCGCAAAACTCCACACGCTCACCCACTTAACTCAGGAGAATTTGCGGCAGGCCCAGGAACGGCAAACCCGCCTGTACAACAAGGGCACGCGCCTTAGAGAGTTCACTCCGGGAGATAAGGTACTCGTCCTGTTGCCCACCTCGAGCTCCAAATTAATCGCCAAGTGGCAAGGGCCCTTCGAGGTCACACGGCGAGTCGGGGACGTCGACTATGAGGTTAGGCGAACGGACAGGGAGGGGGCGCTACAGATCTACCACCTCAATCTGCTGAAGCTCTGGAATGAGGAGGTCCCCGTGGCGTTGGTGTCGGTAGTTCCGGAGAAGGCGGAGCTGGGGCCGGAGATCCAAAAAGGGTCATTGGCATCTCGCACCTCTCCGGTCCCCTGTGGAGACCACCTCTCCCCGACCCAACTCACGGAGGTCGCCCAGTTGCAGGCCGAGTTTTCGGATGTGTTCTCGCCCCGGCCCGGACGCACCAACCTCATAGAACACCACATAGAGACGCCCCCGGGGGTGGTAGTGCGTAGCCGTCCTTATAGATTACCCGAACACAAAAAAAAGGTGGTTCGGGAAGAACTTCAGGCCATGCTCGAAATGGGCATCGTCGAGGAGTCCCACAGTGACTGGAGCAGCCCGGTGGTCTTGGTTCCCAAGGCCGACGGCTCGGTCCGGTTCTGTGTGGACTATAGAAAAGTCAATGCGGTGTCTAAATTCGACGCGTACCCAATGCCTCGTATTGATGAGCTGCTCGATCGACTAGGCACGGCTCGCTTTTACTCGACACTGGATTTGACGAAGGGATATTGGCAGATCCCCTTGACTCCATTATCCCGGGAAAAAACGGCCTTTTTCACACCGTTCGGCTTACACCAGTTCGTCACACTTCCGTTTGGGCTGTTTGGGGCGCCCGCTACGTTTCAGCGGCTGATGGACCGGATCCGCCGGCCCCACGCCACCTATGCGGCCGCTTACTTAGACGACATCATCATTTATAGTAATGACTGGCAGCGGCACCTGCAACACCTGAGGGCCGTCCTTAGGTCGCTGAGGCGGGCGGGGCTCACTGCCAACCCGAAGAAGTGTGCGATTGGGCGGGTGGAAGTACGGTATCTGGGCTTCCACTTGGGTAACGGGCAGGTGCGTCCCCAAATTAATAAGACAGCAGCGATTGCGGCCTGCCCGAGACCCAAGACCAAAAAGGGGGTGAGACAGTTCCTGGGGCTGGCTGGCTATTATCGTAGGTTTATACCTAATTATTCGGACGTCACCAGCCCGCTGACTGACCTCACTAAAAAGGGGGCGCCAGATCCGGTCCAGTGGACGGAGCAGTGCCAGCGGGCTTTCTCTGAGGTAAAGGCTGCACTGTGTGGGGGGCCACTTTTGCACTCCCCTGACTTCTCTCTCCCCTTTTTGTTGCAGACGGATGCGTCGGACAGAGGGCTGGGGGCCGTTTTGCCCCAGCAGGTGGGGGGAGAGGACCGCCCAGTGTTGTACATCAGCCGGAAGCTGTCAGTGCGTGAGGGGCGCTACAGCACTATCGAGAAGGAGTGCCTGGCCATCAAGTGGGCGGTCCTCGCCCTCCGTTACTACCTGCTGGGGCGCTCTTTCACCCTCTGTTCGGACCACGCGCCCCTCCAGTGGCTCCACCGCATGAAGGATGCCAACGCGCGGATCACCCGTTGGTATCTGGCGCTCCAACCTTTCAACTTCAAGGTGGTCCACAGGCCGGGGGCGCAGATGGTCGTGGCGGACTTCCTCTCCCGTCAAGGGGGGGGGGAGTCGGCTGCGGGCCGGACGGGCGCCCGGCCTGAGTCGGGCGGTGGGGGTATGTGGCAGCGGGGGCGTGGTCAAGCTGTCTGTGACAGGAGGGCGGAGTTGGGGAAGGTAAGTGGCAGAATCGCTTCACCTGAGTGTCATTAACCTGTGTTTTGTGTGTTCTCCCCAGTAAACCGCCCTATTTAAGGAGGGAGAGCGAGAGCAGAGGAGAGCATTCCCGGACGAGACGCTGTGTGTGTGTGTGTGTCTCTCTCGCTATTTGAAATTATTGTAACCCTGAAAAGTGTGGCAATAAAGCCGTTAGTCAAACCTGATCTCTGTCCTGCCGTCCTCTGTGCTCCACCCACACGCGATTCTCGCTACAGGCGGCTTGATCTGGGACATGATAAATGGTTGACTACATCGCTTTCCCTTAAAAAAGTTGCAGTCCACAGTTATCACTAATTGTATTTTAAGTTGTAACTTTATACACCTAAGGATTGGTGCGCTCACAGAATAATCATAACCGTAATAAAACATTGTGACAGTTCGTGTAAGTGGGTGGAGCACAGAAGGATGGCAGGACAGAACTGAGTTCACAAAACTCGCTTTATTCAGCTTTTCAGCGTATCTCTGTATTCTCACACACACACTCAGGCACACGCACACACATCAGCCGTCTAGGTGTGGAGAGAGCTCCCTCTGCTCTCGCTCTCTCTCCTTAAATAGGGCGCGGTCACTGGGAAGACACACAAACATTAATTAACGACAGGTGAAGTGATTCTGCCACTTACCTTCCCTGACTCCGCCCTCCTGTCACAGGCCGGCGCTTGACCACGCCCCCGCTACCACAAACATCATGCAAAATATTTGATCACCATTGTAATTCCATTTTCCGCATACCCAAAACCAATACGATCGTGTGTTTTGATCTAGACGGAAAGCCTCAGGGTCACCTGAAGTAGTAACGTAAAATCACTAAGCCATATAAAAATTTAGTTATAAATCTGCCATTTTGTTTTTTAAAACAAAAGCTGAAAGTTAGGTATAGAATATGTTTCTTACAGAATACATTACAATGGTAGCTGGTCTTGTATGAATTTCTGAGCTATAAAATGAGTTGTGGTCTATTTTTTACCGTAGCGTGTCATCTATGTGTGGGGAAGGACACACATTAACAATCTGCATGTGTAGAATGGAATTTTTCACTCCAACAATTAGAAGTTGATCGTGTTTCCATTTGCGGTCTTTCTGTTACGCAGGTGATCTGTTTGGACATTATCACTGAAAAGGTGAGTTTTGACAGTTTTATTTTGTTTTAGTCTTGCAGTATAAGGCAATAGAATGTTTCTTTTTCATCTTACTTTCATATTTCGTAGTGTTTGCGTATTTTTGGTCAATAACCACAGTCAATTTAGATCAAACTTTTGGATAGAATCTATGGCCTTTTGCCCCACCCCCGCCTCACGCTCTGTCCAGTGCGTTAGTGATGTCCCGATGCTCGCGCCGCAGCAGAGACCCGCGCGACCTTCAGCCGGTACAGTCGCTGTTCTTTTACCAGTGCCATTATTCTCTTCTTTCCGGTGTGTTCTTGATTTTTCCATTGTGCCCTATTTCGCCACATCAAATACCCAAAATGCATCATATTATTCATATTTAAGTGAACAATCAATTCAGTCATCATAATTTGGCATTTTTAACCCAAGCAATCAAAAAGAGGAAATTCATTCAATATTTTCACTCATCTGTGAAGGAGGGGCTTTAATTCTTCATGATGTAGTTATTTTATATGTAAATCAATTTTACAAAAGCATTTGAATTGTAATCAAAAAAAAATTCCACAGTGGAGGCCAGATAAAGCAAGATACTATCTTTATTCTTATTAAACATAACAAAAGAAACATTGAGTGTTAGGTAAATGCAAAAAAATAGTAAAATTTGAAAATTTATTTTTTGACCATAATGTCCCAAATGAGAGACCAGTTTCTGAGATGGACCCCTGGGTCCGTGTGTGTGTGTATACACACACACACACTTTTTATTTAAAAAAACAAAAAAACCCATACATATCTTGGTAGTCCGTCAGGGTCCAAGGATGACATAGTCTGTGCATTCAGCGATGTGGCACCGCAGTCTGGAGCAGTCACAACGGTGTTCTGAAGTTTGGACTGAGGTGGACGCGGCTCTGTGACGTCTGCCCTTTGTAGCAGACACACGTTGTTGTCGGTCCTCTTTGAAGGCAACTGTTGCTCTGGAAGTGAGCAACGTCCAGGCTTTCCTGTCCATGGCGAAGGCTTCAAGTTCTTGTGGTTGAATGCCACACTATTTGAGGTTGCTCTTCAGAGTGTTTTTGTACTGCAGTTTGGGCCTTCCTTGTCTGCGTGAGCCCTCCTTGAGCTCCCCATCCATCAGCTGTTGGGGGGTACGGTTGTCATTCATTCTGATGACGTGACCAGTCCAGCATTGCTGAGCCTTCCATAGCCTTGACTCAATGCTTATTCAGGTCAGCTCTATCCAGCACCTCTTGGCTCATAACTCTGTCTTGCCAGCATATGCCCATGATCATGCACAGTGACCTTGTGTGAAACTGCTCCAGCTGCTTAATGTGTCATCAGTAGAAGGTCCACATTTCACACCTGTACAGGAGTGAAGAAAGGACTACGGCCTTATAGATTTCGAGCCTGGTAGACAGTCGTATGCCCTCCTGCTGGAGAACCTTCATTCTCAGTCTGGATCCTAGACGTGCTCTCCTTATCCAGTGATCCATCTGCAGAGATTGTGCTGCCCAGATACTTGAAGCTCTCCACACATTTTAGTTTGTCTCAGTCAGTGGTGATGGATGCTGTATTTGGGGCGGCTTGAACCAGGACCTCCATCTTTTCTAGACTGATTTTTAGTCCGAACAGCCTGGATGCTTCAGCAAAATGGTCAACGATGGTCTACAGGTGATTCTCCTTGTGTACCAGGAGGGCACAGTCAACCGCAAAGAGGGCTTCAAGGATGAGTTTCTCCGTGGTCTTGGTTCGAGCGGAGAGACGACGAAGGTTGAAGACGGATCCATAGGAGCAATATTTGATGTCTTTCAAGGTCTTTCACAGCGTGGAGTATGACCTGCGAGAACAACAAACTGAACAACATGGGGGCAAGGACACAGCCTTGTTTCACTCTGTTCGAGATGTTAAAGGAGCTTGTGTAGTCACCATTGAAGAAGACTTGTCCAGTCATGTTGTCATGTAAGAGCCGTATCAGTGTGGTTAATTTACGTGGGCAGCCCAGCTTCATGAGGACAAGTCCACAAAGCTTCCCTGTTGACCATGTCGAACGCTTTTATCAAGTCTACGAACACTGCATACAAGTCCATCTGTTGCTTGATGCATTCCTCCTGGACCTGACACACAGCAAACACCATGTCTATGGTACTGTGTCCAGGGCAGAATCCACACTGAGCTTCAGGCAGATCGCTCTCAGAGATGTTGGTCATGAGCTTATTGAGGAGGAGGCGAGCCAGGATCTTTCTGGCAGTGGAAAGTAATGAGATTCCTCTGTAGTTGCCACAGCATGACTTCGCTCCTTTGTTCCTGTATAAGTGGTATCCCGGAGGTCTGATGGCATGCCTTTTTCCTCCCAGATGGTTGAGAAGATGTTATAAAATGCTTTGAAGGCTGAGGTTCCAAGTACTTTGTACAGTTCTGCAGGAATTCTGTCCTTTCCAGGCGCTTTGCCACAATCCATCTGCTTTATGGGAGTCCTGACCTCATCCTCACTGGGCGGGAGGTCAAGATCCTCCCTGGGTTGGCTTCTGGGGGATCTGTTGTAAAGCAGCCTAGTCAACAGTAGAAGGCCAGTTGAGAAGTTGGCAGAAGTGTTCCTGCCATCTTGCACGGATTCCCTCCTGCACTGATTCCCTCCCTATCCTTGATGATGATTGAGCAGTCAGCAGAGAGCAGAGGGGCTATTCCTCCCCTTGAAGGGCCAAAGATAGTCTTGATGGCACTGAACAGCATTTTGCAGTTGTTGGTGTCTGCATAGAGGCTTCATCAGCCTTCTTCTCCCACCATCAATCTTGCATATCATGGAGTTCTCTTTGGGCTCTGGCCTAAGAATCCTTGAATTGGTCACATCACGAGGAGCAGTTAGGATGGTTCTGCCAGTCAATGTAGGCATTTCTCTTCTAATCCAGCAGTGCTTGCACAATCTCATCGTTTTCATCAAACCAGTCTTGATGGAGCCTCTTCTTTGGGCTTAGTACTGTCTTGGCTGTCTCTGTTTGAACTGGTTCCATTTCTCCTCTGGTCCACCAGTTAGCGGTCCTGTTGCCTTGAACATCAAGAATGGTTTGAAATTCTTGCTGGCAACTGGGTAACAGCAGTCTAGCTGTGTTGAAGGCCAGTCTGATAAGCTTTGGACACTTGCAATGGTGAGGGGATATACGGATACTGAGCCTGACTCTAACAAGTCTGTGGTCTGTCCAGCAATCAGCACAACGCTTTGCCCTGGTGATAAGGACGTCACCATTGTCACATTGGCGGGTAATAATGAAGTCAATGAGATGCCAGTGTTTGGATCGCAAGTACATCCACATGGTCTTGTACTTGCCTGAACATTGTGTTGGTTATTAGCAGTCCGTACTCAGCGTATTTGCTCAGCAGTAGCAGACCATTGCTGTTCATCTTTCCAACTCCATGGTTCCCCATCACGCCTCTCCATTGGTCATCATCTCTGCCAACTCTGGCATTAAAGTCACTTGTCGGAAGCAGGCGTGGCTTGCAGCACAGCATCCAAGTCAGGGTAAAACTGATATTTGATCTTCTCACCATGGTGGGTGTGTAGGCGCTGATGATAGTTTAAAAAAAAAAAAAAAAGCTTGTTACGGACAGGGAAATGGATCATCATCAGTCTTTCATTGATGCCAGTAGGGAGATCGGAAATCTGCTTCATAAGCCTGGACTTGATGGCGAATCCAACTCCATAGATTCTGTCCCTGTTCTGGGCTTTACCTTTCCAGAAAAATGTGTACCCACTGCCTGTTTCTGACACTGATCCTTCTTCAGCAAGTCAAGTTTCACTGAGTGCTGCGATGTCAATGTTGTATCTTGACAATTCCTTGGCAATGAGAACTGTCGTCCTCTGAGGTCTTGAGATGTTGTCTCTATCCATAAGCATGTTCCACGTCCTGATGATGAGCTGCTTCTTTTGGGGTCGACTGCAGGTGGGTAAGTCAGCCAGCCGAGGTGAGCTGGCCAGAGAGTTGAGGGCAGGCTTTGCTTGGGCCACCTTTTCTAGGCTGCTCCTTTACTAGGGTGAGCAGCGCGATCTTGAAGAGGCTGCTCAGTCACCCGAGATGTTGCCAAAGTTTTCTGCTGCCCCAGGTTCAAAGAATGACGACCAGAGTCCCAAGCCACCTGTGTGCAGGCTTCTCACTATAGTGGTGCTTGAAAGTTTGTGAACCCTTTAGAATTTTCAATATTTCTGCATAAATATGACCTAAAACATCATCAGATTTTCACACAAATCCTAAAAGTAGATAAAGACAACCCAGTTAAACAAAGGAGACAAAAATATTATACTTGGTCATTTATTTATTGAGGAAAATGATCCAATATTACATATCTGTGACTGGCAAAAGTATGTGAACCTTTGCTTTTAGTATCTGGTGTGACTCCCTTGTGCAGCAATAACTGCAACTAAACGTTTCTGGTAACTGTTGATCAGTCCTGCACACCAGCTTGGAGGAATTTTAGCCCATTCCTCCATACAGAACAGCTTCAACTCTGGGATGTTGGTGGGTTTCCTCACATGAACTGCTCGCTTCAGGTCCTCCCACAACATTTCAGTTGGATTAAGGTCAGGACTTTGACTTGGCCATTCCAAAGCATAAACTTTATTCTTCTTTAACCATTCTTTGGTAGAACGACTTGTGCGCTTAGGGTCATTGTCTTGCTGCATGACCCACCTTCTCTTGAGATTCAGTTCAGGGACAGATGTCCTGATATTTTCCTTTAGAATTCGCTGGTATAATTCAGAATTCATTTTTCCATCAATGATAGCAAGCTGTCCTGGCCCAGATGCAGCAAAACAGGCCCAAACCATGATACTACCATCACCATGTTTCACAGATGGGATAAGGTTCTTATGCTGGAATGCAGGGTTTTCCTTTCTCCAAACATAACGCTTCTCATTTAAAGCAAAAAGTTCTATTTTGGTCTCATCCGTCCACAAAACATTTTTCCAATAGCCTTCTGGCTTGTCCACGTGATCTTTAGCAAACTGCAGATGAGCAGCAATGCTCTTTTTGGAGAGCAGTGGCTTTCTCCTTGCAACCCTGCCATGCACACCACTTTTGTTCAGTGTTCTCCTGATGGTGGACTCATGAACATTATCCAATGTGAGAGAGGCCTTCAGTTGTTTAGAAGTTACTTTGGGGTCCTTTGTGACCTCACCTACTATTACACGCCTTGCTCTTGGAGTGATCTTTGTTGGTCGACCACTCCTGGGGAGGGTAACAATGGTCTTGAATTTCCTCCATTTGTACACAAATCGGTCTGACTATAGATTGGTGGAGTCCAAACACTTTAGAGATGGTTTTGTAACCTTTTCCAGCCTGATGAGCATCAACAATACTTTTTCTGAGGTCCTCAGAAATCTCCTTTGTTCATGCCATGATACACTTCCATAAACATTTGTTGTGAAGATCAGACTTTGATAGAGCCCTGTTCTTTAAATACAAATCTTGTAAAACAGGGTGCCCACTCACACATGATTGTCATCCCATTGACTGAAAACACCTGACTCCAATTTCACCTTCAAATTAACTGCTAATCGTAGAGGTTCACATACTTTTGCCACTCACAGATGTGTAATATTGGATCATTTTCCTTAATAAATAAATGACCAAGTATAATATTTTTGTCTCATTTCTTTAACTGTTTTTTTTAATCTACTTTTAAGTCTTGTGTGAAAATCTGATGATGTTTTAGGTCATATTTATGCAGAAATATAGAAAATTCTAAAGGGTTCACAAACTTTCAAGCACCACTGTACACACACATTATACTTACATATACACACACACACACACACACACGTGTGTGTGTGTGTGTGTGTGTGTGTGTGTGTGTGTGTATATAAAGTGTGTGTGTGTACCAGGGCTTTGAACCGGTTCAAGGAACGAAAATGAAAACCGGGAACTTTTTCTATTTCACATGGAACAGAAACGAAACCAGAAACTTTATTATTTTTTATGTTCCGGAACAGAAACGCTTATTAAAAATAATGGTAACCGGTTAATACCGGTTTTTATTTCGTTCCTCAAAGTTTCCGTAGCCTACAAATAAAAAAGCCATTCTTCTCCTGAGCAAGTTTCTATGACCCGCTGGGGTTCACTTCCTGTGTGACGTTCGCTGACTGAATGGAGAGAGCGGGAAGGTGGACTGCTATCACGTCTCCATTACTGAGTGTCTGAGCAAAGAAGAGCCTGAACGTTGCAACCTCCCTATTGGCTGTTTGTAAAAATGTATCATCAGTTGTTGCCCTTCCCACGGGAATCATCGCGGGCTCGAGAGACGAGACCTGACGAGTTAGTTCGTTGGTAGCAGAACAAAATGTCTGGACACAAATCGGGTTTTCAGAAAAGGAAAGAAAATAAACGGAGGGTTGAAAATACAAAAAAGGAGGCAGAAAATGCAAAACGAGTTTTAAGGTAGGACAAATGGTTACTTTTTAAGGCAGCCCGCCGTGGCTGCAGGCTTTCAGTTGTGTCATTGAATGCCTGCAGGCTTATTTATTATAGCCCATTTAGTTAAAATAGTTGATCTAAAATGTTTATAGTTATAGTTATGTAACTATATTTAGACTGATTTAGACTGATTTAGACTGGTTTTTTTTTTGGGGGGGGGGGGGGGGGGGGGTTGCGCGATGTTGCACCTGGGTCCAGATTAGGGCAGAACCGGCCCTGGCTACATTTCAGGTGTAGTTTATGTATGTATGTACTTGCATAGATGTGTACTTGGTCTTCCAATATGGCGCCTAACAAAATCTCGCGGCGCGGTGACGTCATGCGGTAGCCCTCTATAGGGCCTGACTAGCCTTTGGTAACACACTAAACGAATTATCTTTCATTTTTGGCACTTTTTCTGTTTGTGTAGATGGGAAGACATACTGAGAATCCAAATCGCCAACATTTGAAATAATTGTTTTGAATTATTTCTTGTCTTATTTAATGAAGGTTGTAACAGAATTAGCCTACATTTGGCTTAAGCTGGATGAGACAGAGACATAATTTTATAGCCATTTGTTAAACCGCTGACAGGGAACGTAATTAACCGTTCCGGGAACAAAATTTTTTTGTTCTAACCGGTTCGGGAACGTCTATTTAATGGTGGAACCCAAAACCGGAAACGTTAAAATTCCGTTTCTGTTCGGAACGAACCAATAGGAAAAAAATTCTGGTTCAAAGCCCTGGTGTGTACACACACACACACGGGCTTTTCCCAGTAGCAGTGCTACTGATGCAGAGTCCAGCCCAGCCCAGAGGGCCGGCTGCTCGGGGTGTCCAGGGGCATGCTCCCCTGGAATATTTTGAAATTAGAGACTTCAGATGGTGTATTCTGGTGGCATATACTTTACGGCTGATTTAGGCACAATTCAACATTATTAAATTTCCTGTTTTTTACCTTGCAAAAAAATGCAAGGGGTAAAAGTTAAAGGGCAAAATTAGATTTGAAATAAAGTACTCTGCATTGGTCAATTCATGCAGGGTTTTCATTAAGAAATGAAGTAGGGGGTGAAGCAATGCGTGTGATACCCAGGCCTGGCGCAGCAGGGGAGAATGCAGAAGGGGGTATCAATTTTTAGATGCACTCTGGTGCAGTCTGGTGCATTCTAGGACCCATTTTCACTGCTGATAATGACCATTTTTATTGCTATTTTATGGTTGTTTATTATCAGTTTGTGCATGAAACTGAGTGTCTGGCATAATCCAAAATAATAACATGCTAGTGTAATTAACAGACTTAGAAGATGAGCGGAGCAGGCGGACATAATCCAGCTTGTTGTCCAGCGAGCGTACGTTGGCCAGAGTGATGGTAGGGATAGCCGGCCAGTGAGGGCTAGCTGCTAGCCTAGCCCGGATACCTCTGCGCTTGCCCCTCTTCTGCTTCCGCATGTTCCGCCTATGGCGCCTCCACTGTGGGCTTGATGCAGGAGTGGGGGTCGGTGGTTGAGCAGGCCTCCGGAGCAAACCATAGTCGCATAGCACTTCCGCGTCCGCTGGATTTATATCTGTGAATATAGTTCTGCGGATGTCGAGCAGAAACTCATGGGAGTACGTGCACCTTAAGACTGATGGACGCGACAAAGACAAACAGATACACGCTGTTTTAAAACACAAAAAAACACGAAAACACCATTCTGTCGGGACAGAGAGGAGCCGCCATCAGTTCAAAACAAGACCTGTCCTGGAGCAACAACACCGCATCACTGGCCAAAAAAGCCCAACAGCGTCTGTACTTCCTCCGCAAACTGAGGAGAGCAAGAGTCCCGGCCCCCATCATGCACACATTCTACGGAGGCACCATCGAGAACATCCTGACCAGCTGCATCACCGTGTGGTACGGCGCCTGCACCGTGTCCTGCTGCAAGACTCTGCAGCGCATTGAGAGAGCAGCTGAGAGGATCATTGGTGTCTCTCTCCCTTCTCTTATGGATATCTATAACTCCCGCCTCACCCACAAAGCCATCAGGATTGCAGGTGACCCCACCCACCCATCTCACAGCCTCTTCAGCCTGCTGCTGTCAGGGAAGACTGCGGAGTCTCTGGGCCAAAACCAGCAGGCTCAAGGACAGTTTCTTTCACCAGGCGGTCAGGAGGCTCAATTCCCTCCCTGTTCTGCCCCTCCTCCCCCCTCTGCCACAGATTCTGCCCGCACATCCCCCTGCC
Source organism: Neoarius graeffei (assembly GCF_027579695.1). Classification (NCBI taxonomy): domain Eukaryota; kingdom Metazoa; phylum Chordata; class Actinopteri; order Siluriformes; family Ariidae; genus Neoarius; species Neoarius graeffei. Next base: position 18,069,758 of record NC_083575.1, on the reverse strand, counting down.
CCCCCTTCAGCATCTGACGTCACCCTCACAGTTCCCCCCCCCCCCCCCCCCCCAACACACACACACACACACACACACACACATACTCTCAACGTTCATTCACACACTGAACTCAGGGACTACACATTTCACTTTACCTCGCTCATTTGCACTATTCCACACTACCTCACCTTAACAGCTATTAGTTTATTGTTTATACTGCTTATTTCATGTTTACCTGCTATAGACCCTTTTCAGTCACGTGACCTTCGTAAACGCGACCACCATTTTGGACATGTAGCGGACTTCGGCTCGAATTGGTTTGAATGCGAGGAAGGCGACAAACGGAGAACATACAAGAAAAAGGAGCGAGATGCAGAAAATACCTTCGCTATCCAGCGACGTAGGGCATTTACAGGGCGAGCAGAGGGAGAAATAACAACAGTAACGACACATTAGCAACACCGTACAGAAATAACGGTTTATGGCACAGACCCTTTCGGTTCTCGCTCATCTAGCTGCTACAATGACTGCTTAGACTGCAACAATAATACCTAACACACATTTAAGTATCCGTCGTAAAGACGTGAAACTCGTCGAGTGACGAGTGTGTTCATTGATAAGCTAACACAATCTAAAAGTAGACATACCATCACACTGCCCTGGCGCTGTGTACAGTTTACCTTCTACGGTTTGTGCACTCACTATTTGCCATTACTTTCTCCAACCGTTGTGACAGATTACAGGGAACGGCCTGGATTTAAGAGACAAATACATGTTCCTCTTGTTTTGAACACTTATTTGTAGGCAGTGCTTAATTTGTAAAGTGGGAGGTCCTGGAGCGCAGAGGATGAGCGGCTCCGGTGCGGAAAAAAAGAGGGGGGGAGGGGGGGCGCGGCGCTGCGCTTCTGGGCATGTTTTGTAATAACACTGCAAATTAAGTTCATCTGCAGATATTTTGTGGATGTCGTTTCATGAGAAAACTCACCAACAAGACAGATATCAAAATCAGACATTAACACTAAATAAACTTGCATTTTTTTATTTAATTATTTGGTTGTTTTTTTTTGTTACATAGTCAAAAGAGGTGTCGGATCACCGGATCCAGTGTAAATAGCTGCCGGAGCCAACGCCCGAGGTTCCGGAGCGCGCTCCGGCTTGCTCCCCCTCAAATTAAGCGCTGTTTGTAGGACACTGCCTCTGATCTGTCCTACAGTCTACCAACAGCAAAGGAACACAACGCTAGCTAATGTCGTTAGCTAATAGCTACTACAGAAGAACAGAGGTTACAATGGGTTATTTTAGCCTATTTGGTTACACACTCGCCGCCACAGAATGTTAACAGCAATGTAATGCCTTTTCTGGCTAATTTTATTCGTCTTACCTCCAACAAAGTGGTCACTACACAAGCGCTGGTACGCCGAGGGCTGCCAATCTTTCCTGTTTATGGCCGCTATCCATCTTCTCCGTTGGGATCCGATAAAATGATAAACCTTGCCTTGTTTGTTGATGGTTACTACATCCAGGTGCACAACAATATAGTGGCATGATGGAAGTCTTGCTGAAAATAAACACTTTCTTTGCTGCCGTTCCTCAATGCTGGCTGTGGTAAACTACTGGTAGTACATGTCCAAAATGGCGGCTGCGTTTGTCGTGACGTCACGTGAGATTCAGATAGCAGAGGTAGAGATTCAACGGAATTTTCATGTTCATGTTTTGTGTGTAGCCCATTATTTTTCCCGCGGTTCAGAGTAGGGCAAGATCACTGGAAAACATCCCCCCTACACAAGATGCTTTGAGGCAACACATAAAAAGAGCAATGTACCAGGCTAATATATGGAACCTTGCTTTGGTTTCTCAACCATGTTTGCCCAGTCCATCAGACTGGGGATGGATTGACACCGATGCTGGATGGCAGCCACTTTGGACAACACTCCCTGAAGCTTCACAGGCTTGCTATGAACTTGTGCACTGTGGTTGCAAAAAGGGTTGTACTGGGCACTGTAGATGTAAAAAGGCAGCCTTAAAGTGCACAGCACTGTGCACATGCTCTGGTGACTGCAGCGACTAAATCAGTGTTCTGTAGTTACAATTTGTAGGCCAACATTGTAATCCCCAAAGGTCAAGGCCCTTAGAATAAATGTAGATACTATAAGTGATTTTAAAATGTTCTTTATGGAACCTGTTCAACTGTTTACACTGCATTTAGAGTTTTGATTGTAGTTCAAGTTTTTGATTAGTTAAAGTTTATAATTTCTGACAAGTTGAAGTATATTTCTGTCATGTTCATATTCATATGGAATTGTTTCTTACAATCCAAAACACATGAGATTTTTATATAGATTTATCAAAATGTGGGATGTTTCCCAACCTTGCCTGTTCTCCATGATGTTGACCTCTCAGAATGATATCAGTATCAAAAATGGGTTTCTCATGTACAGAATTATAGAAACACAAATTTAGTTTACATTTCTATCACATTTAGAACCTGAGGTACACCCGTTTCTAATTTTATGCATAGAAATGCATTATGCTGGAGGTCAGCGACCTCTAGCTGACCCCAGAGATGACCTGTAAGAGTAATATCAGTATCAAAAATGGGTTTCTCATGGTCAGAAACAAGGAAATACACATTAACTTCACATTTCTATCACATTTAGATCCTAAGATACACCCGTCTAGAATTTCATGCATAGAAACTTCAAATTTCAAAGGTCAATGACCTCTACCTGACCCCTGAAGTTACACCTAAGAGGAATATCAGTATTATATGTTATTTTTTCATGTCCAGGCACATGGAAAAACACATTTATTTTACATTTACATCACATTTAGATGTTAAGATACAGCCTTTTCTAATTTCATGCATAGAAATGTGATATCATGGAGGTCAATGACCTCTAGTTGACCCCAGAGGTCAAACTGAGAATGCCTCCACGTCTCAAATTAAAGCTTATGCCTTCAAGAACAAACCCTGAAAGTTTCATGCTTTTTTCATTTTGTGCACAATTGTTATGCTTAACAGGCCCACTAATATATATATATATATATATATATATATATATATATATATATATATATATATATATGTGTGTGTGTGTTTAGTCTATGTCTAGTTCTTATCTAGAGTGTTTATACTGTTGATATTGTTTATTTCAATTATTCTATTTTTATTTATTGCATTGCCTGTTTGCACCGTGGGTCAGAGAGGACTGAAATTTCATCTGTGCTGTATGTCGAGCATGTATAGCGTATTTGACAATAAAGTTGACTTGACTTAACCGCCTACACATGCAGTTGGAATGTCAGCCAATAAAACAGATTATTAACTGTGTTGTTGAAATAAATAATTTATTAGAATTAAACTAACCTGAACAGAGAAAAAGGCTTATTTATTCATAATAAATATGACATCACTAAAGCATAGAGTCCATATACATATGTTACAGATGAAACCTGAAAATTCGAAGTAGTATGATTAAAGCAGGGAAGGCTGTTCAGAGGGGCCAGGCTCTGTTCAGAGAGCAGAATATGTATAGCAGCTGCTGCAGCTGTTATCTATTCACCATGACTACTGACTGACTTGTCTTTTATATTAATTAAAAAAAAAAACCTAACTACTGACTAGGAAAAATAAATAAATAAAAAATAAAAGCCCTTAACAAGGAGATACAAATCAATATCTATTCCCAGCACCAGCAGATTTGGAATCCAATTCTGAGCTACAAGTACCCTCATTTTCATTTCCCTTTACCTAGCAACACTGCCTACAGTACTGTCATGAACATCATCCGGCACAGTCATCGTCTCCTGACAGTCTGTCTCCAAAATTATCCTGGAAAAAGTGAAATGTCTTCATGGTTGTTCATTTTTAAATTAACCCCGGCCCATTAGATAAGATAATATCTTATTTAATCTTATCCAAATGTCCTGTGCTCGTGTGCTACCACCGACTTAATTTCAAATGAGGCCAGTGGCCCTAGTATTCAATTCACTGTCATGGCATTAGACGGTTATGGAAAGGCTCAACAACTTCACTGAGGTTAGCATTTTGCATTGGAAGACCAACTAGAAATCCATTATGTTCAAGATCTATGGTCATTACTCTTTCATAAGAATAGTTATTTGTTTACCAATCTCTCCTCGTTTGGACACCTTTCTTGCCAAACTTGGAAAGAGTCTGGACAAGGTTGGCTGCTCCGGTCACCTTTTCTTCAGTACTTCTGGAGCCAAAGTGACATTCAGTCCATAATTAAAAGTTTCATGTTCTATATGTAATTTACAGTGGCAAGACAAACCAATAAACAAGATGATAAACGGAAGTCTAAATTTCATAACCGCCATTGCCACAGGCTCCTTCTACTGCTGCTTGTAGTAAACAATATTCCTAAGTGCATTTTAAAGTATTAAAGTGCGCTGTTGATTGAAAACCATGCTGTGTGATAAAACTATAATCTGTTTATTCAGCACAAAGTGGGTGTTTGTCCTCACTGCTCTGTGTAGCATTAGCACAGTTAGTTCAGTACAGCACACAGCTGCGTTGCTCCGGGTTTTTCATAACAGACCAGTTTGTTCCAGTAATCACTAATAAACCGATTCTCTGTGCTCTGGAAAATATATTTAAACACCAACCAAGTCAGTCACTTTATTTTCCGTCTACTTTCTGTCCTCTGTCTCCCAAAAGCCAGCACTGCCTCCTGCATGTGTGCGTGCTCATCAGCAAAACTTCATTTTGAACCGTAGTGAATCAGAAGCAAGCTTTCTGGCACCCCAACGTCGCCGTGACGAGCAGCCAGTCAGCATCAAGCGTTCATACAGTGTCGCTGACATGACTGACTGTCAAGGCCATTGAGTCACCACGAGTACACAAACAGTAAAAAGTGTAAAAGAACGCAAAAATAACCACAGGAAAGAAAAGGTCTTGGAAAATAGGAAATCTAGCATTGTTGGCTGAGGAACTTTGAAAAGTAACTGGCGCCGGACCTTAATGGTATTCTTTTTTTTTTCTTTTGCGCGCGCAAGCAAGTGACAGCGCAGCGCTGACGTCACACAGCGCGGTGGAGTGCCACGTATCCACGCTTTGGGGAAAGCCCTATATAATTTCTATCCACATTCACTGGATATGAGCGATCGTGTGCTCTGATTGGCTACTCTACTACTAGGATATCAGCTCATATACCGCGAGCAGAGAAAAAACAAAATGTCAGAGCGCATCAAGTCAGATATATCACTTTATCAAGTATTTAAAAGAAAAAGAAATAGCTAAATAAAATATTGTCCCCCCCACCCTCCTGTTCCACAGTCCAGCCCAGTCGGTGGCAGCAATGCACCTTTAAGTTGGTTTGCCAACCGCCAAAATAAAAGGAGAAAAGAAAATGGTAGACCATGTTACTGAACCAACAAAGGACAAATAAAAACTCTACTCAAAAACAAAACCCCCAAAAATACAAGGCAACAAAATATGGAATAAAAATATTTAACGGCAAGAACTTTTTATTTTTCAAGAATTATTATAGCACTTTTCACAAGTTGCGAATTTTGTCGGACATTTTGTATAAAAGTTTTTATTTATCGAATTTGCAAAAAAAAGAAAAATGCTCCATTTTTCAAAATCCAGTGAATGCGCATAGAATAAAACAGTTATTCCAGTCAATTTTGTCGTATATGACTTAAAGCCAAATTTGGCGCTACACGGCTTGTCGGCTATCAGCGCATAATAACTTTATATAAAACTTTATATATTTGCATATATAAAATGCAAATATTAAAAGGAAGATGGTACCACGGATGGCTGCCTCGGTGTGTTGGTGTGTGGTGTTTTCTCTTATTTTGTTTATAATCTCAGTTCACTACTGCGATACTCTGATCTCTTTCACCAGAGAAGAGCTCTTGATCAATTCTCTGCATTCTTCCAAGAGGATCACAACAGATCAAGTGGATATGTTGATCCAATGTCTCATTCGTGCAGTGAAACAGGTGTTCTAACTTGCACAACTAGCCTTAAAGTGATACTGACACAAACAAGTCTGCTTGGTGTCATTTTATAGATTTTAACACACACTTTAAATTTTTTGATGTAATCGCTAGGTGTTGAGATGAAAACTCAACAAAATATAACATTTTAACCTCCCGTCATGAAGTGATGCCTGGAATTCCCTTCCCTTCCACCGAGAATGATGGCCCAAACCAGAAATGACAGATTGGTGAACACCTGCCTGGAAGGCGTGCCGACAGAACATGAGCTGTGTCTGAAATCACTCATTCACTACTCCCTACTCACTATCTAGGGAATTCTATATAGAGGACTATATCAATCAATCAATCAAGTTTATTTGTACAGCGCTTTTAACAATAAACATTGTCGCAAAGCAGCTTTACAGAATTTGAACGACTTAAAACATGAGCTAATTTTATCCCTAATCTATCCCCAATGAGCAAGCCTGTGGCGACGGTGGCAAGGAAAAACTCCCTCAGACGACATGAGGAAGAAACCTCGAGAGGAACCAGACTCAAAAGGGCACCCATCCTCATTTGGGCAACAACAGACAGCCTGACTATAATATTAACAGTTTTAACAGGTATAACCCTCAACTGTCCTCATGGGGCCGTCCTTCACAGGAGTGGGGCGATAAAACTCCGACCAGACACAGGGCACCAGGACACAGGGCACTATATAGTGAGCTCATTGTTTTTTCATTTTACCACTTTCGGACACTACTCTGCCACGCCGTTATTTATGTCATTACTGTCGTACAATTAAAACGTGCTGGATCAGTTGGCTGCTGGGTTTTGAAAATAATAAATAGATGCATGTATTTTTTTTGATAAATATATATAATTATACTGAGCGCCTTTCCCACACTAATAAACACAAGGTACTTTGTGTCTGCTGCATCTTTCAGTTCTTTTAAATCTAGGCTGAATACCTTTTTTGCCACTGCCTTTCACTAAATCAAATTTGAGGCTTTTGACTAATTCCTCACTTTGCACTGTAACTTATTCTTGTATTTTATCTGACTTATTCTATTTTAGCTTATTTTCTATTCTCTTACTATTTTTAATTAAAAGTAGACTACCTTTCAGATTTTTCAAGTGTAGGTCATAAAAAATAATAATTTTCCCGGACACCTAACTCTTTTTGTTTAATGGACCAAAGGCTACTGAATTCTAATCATAGACTTCCAATTTTATTAGTTTTTTTTTTAAATAAATAGAACAATTAATGAATTTAGGGCCACATGGCCCCAAATTCTCCACTATTTTTTCCTGATTCACCATGACCCAATTCAAGATACTATGTCAAGCATCACGTGGTGGGCTTTCCCCATTCACACAAGGCATTGCGGGATACAAATTTGACACAGGAGAGAAAAATGGAGGACATGAGTGTGCAAGTGAAATGTGAAAGACCAACTACAGTCATGGAAAGCGAGAAAAGACATTATGTTGTGAAGGAAAGGAAATGCAGGACCAAACTAATAAATATCAGTAGTCAGCAAGCACCTCGGTGTGATCAGTTGTTCATTTAGCGACAGAATGATGTAACTGTCAGTGCATGGTCAAGATAAACCTGTAGATGGCAGTAATGCAATACTGTGGATGCCAGCTGCCGTAAAACCCAAAAGAAGAAGGAGGAGGTAAACCTGCGCATGCACACACGGACTTCCTCTGTCTGCTTGACTGCACAAAGCAAGTGATTTCATGCACATTATTTGCTAGGGAATCCCCTCAAATTAAATAACTTCCCAGCCACAGAATGGCCTGTTTTTTTTTTTAGATATTAGAGAAATAAAAACATACTGTATCACAATGACCAAATTTCAGAGGGAACTAAATTTCACTGATTTCATAAAATCGAAAGGCCGTCTAGCTTTAAAGGAATAGAAAATGCAAAATAAATACATGCATAGGTTGGTAGCTTGTAAAATTAAGAGTCCGTAAGAAAAGTTTCAGGTATGCTTGACCATTTATAAGAAAGTTGTGAGCGTTTTTGTATCACTGCTCTAATGCCACCAGGAGGCTGCCATGTTGCCTATTTGAATTCAGTACTGAAGGGGCAAAGCAAAAGGTCTACTAAGGTGACAATGTCAATTTTTTCACTATACATCTGAAATAGTGTATTAATGAGCTACAACCCTGACTTATAGACAAATCTGAAGTCTTTACCTGTAAAATGAGGCTGAAACGGTGAGTTATACTACTCATTAGCATGCTCTCGACTCATTCATGAAAAACTTCAAGACATCCCCAGGCTAGCCTACCGTAATTACCATAGTAGGTAGTCCAACCCCGGCAGCAACGCAGAAAGAGGGTACAGTGGCATGCAAAAGTTTGGGCACCCTTGCAAAAAATGTCTGTTACTGTGAATAGTTAAGTGAGCAGAAGATGAACTGATCACCAAAAGGCATAAGGATAAAGATGAGATTTCTTTAATATTTTCCACAAGATTACATTTTTATTTCCATCATTTACAGGTGTAAAATACCAAAAAATGAAAAGGACCTGAAGCAAAAGTTTGGGCACCTGGCATGGTCAGTACCTAGTAACACTCCCTTTGGCAAGTATCACAGCTTGTAAACACTTTTTGTAGCCAGCTAATAAACTTTCAGTTCTTACTTGGGGGATTTTCGCGCATTCGTCCTTGCAAAAGGCTTCCAGTTCTACAAGTTTCTTGGGCTGTCTTGCATGCACTGCTCTTTTGAGATCTATCCACAGATTTTCAATGATGTTTAGGTCAGGAGACTGTGAGGGCCATGGCAAAACCTTCAGCTTGTGCCTCTTGAGGTATTCCATTGTAGATTTTGAGGTGTGTTTTAGAGGATTGTCTTATTGTAGGACCCATCCTCTTTTTAACTTCAACTTTTTTACAGATGTGATGTTTGCTTCCAGAATTTGCTGGTATTTATTCGGATCCATGCTTCCCTCGACCAATGAAAAGTGCCCTGTGCCACTGGCTGCAAAACAACCCCAAAGCATGATCAATCCACACCCATGCTTCAGAGTTGGAGAGGTATTCTTTTCCTGGAATTTGGCACCCTTTTTTCTCCAAACACACCTTTGCACATTGTGGCCAAAAAGTTCCATTTTGATTTCATCAGTCCACTGGACTTGTTTCCAAAATGCATCAGGCTTATTTAGATGTTCATTTGCAAACTTCAGACACTGAATTTTGTGGCTCGGACACAGGAAAGGTTTTCTTCTGATGACTCTCTCATGAAGGTCATATTTGTTCAGGTGTTGCTGCATAGTAGAACAGTGCACCACCACTCCAGGGTCTGCTAAATCTTTCTGAAGGTCTTTTGCAGTCAAACAAGGGTTTTTATTTGCCTTTCTAGCAATCCAATGAGCAGTTTTTTCAGAAAGTTTTCTTCATCTTCCAGACCTCACCTTGATCTCCACTGCTTCTGTTAACTGCCATTTCTTAATAACATTACAATCTGAGGAAACAGCTACCTGAAAACACTTTGCTATGTTCTTGTAGCCTTCTCCTGCTTTGTGAGCATCAATTATTTTATTATTCAGAATGCTAGGGAATTGCTTAGAGGAGCCCATGGCTGTTGATTTTAGGGACAAATTTGAGGAGTCAGAGAATTTATACAGCTTTGAAATCTGCATCATCTGACCTTTCCTAATGAAGAATTTGAACAAGCCACAGCTCAATAAGCTAATTAAGGTCTGGAACCTTGGTAAAAGTTACCGGAGAACTCAAATGTATTAGGGTGCCCAAACTTTCGCATGGTGTTCCTTTTCTTTTTTCACTCTCCAATTGTACAAAACAAAAATAATACACAAATCTTGCATAAAACGCTGAAAAGAAATGTGTCATCTTTACCTTTATGCCTTTTGGTGATCAGTTCATCTCCTGCTCACTTAACTATTCACAGTAACAGACATTTTCAGCAAGGGTGCCCAAATTTTTGCATGCCACTGTAAACACATACAGAATTCATGTGAACATTACAGGAAGGTGCACTTGTACGAAAAAGGTGGAAATATTGCCAGAAACACCCGAGCTGCTGGTATGTTATGGATTTATTTGGTAAAATTCATACATGTAAAAGATACAGTATAAATAGCACTGAGGACAAAAAGTATAAAATACACTTGTTTCCAATGTGGTCCTCTTGATGACAGCAGGAAACAAAATATAAAAGACAATAATAAATTGACAAAATTGTATAAACAATGAGTCAAACAAAAAAAAAAATATGCTAACTGTAATTATCACAGTACAACTAGCAGTTTTTGTTTACCCTATTTTCTGTGCTGCTGTGGGGGTTGGACACTCCTATGGTAATTACGGTAGGCTAGCCTGGTGACGTCTTGACAAGGAAGTTTTTCATGAATGAGTTGAGAGCATGCTAAGCATACTAACGAGTGCTTATGCTGCCAGGAACATGGAAAAACTCACACACTTGCCTCTTCAACAGATTTAGGTAAGTCAGATTGTATATGCAGATCTGTTTGTAGGTTGTCTAGCAAGGTTACAGTCAACAGAACGAGGCAGTCACGGCAGCACTACTTGTACTAGGGATATAAATATGAAAAGTTACCTCCCTGCATTCAGTCACATAAGAATACATCAGCTGTTCACTATTCCCTCGCTGTTTACCAGGGACATCAGTATTATCTTTCCCCCTCCACTTTTTTGTTAGAGAAATGGAATTTCAATTTTTTTTTATATATATAAACTTTTAATGAAATAATCTCCAGCCAGGGGCAGCTTCAAGTCTTACTTACTATGCAGCGCTTCTGTGTCTTGCACTCAGATGACGTCAGAGCACTGCTGGAAACAATCGGGGGGATTTTTCTGATCGGTTAAAAGATCACTTAAACACTTAGGCCCTGTCCACACGGCAACGGATTCAGGTGAATCTAATAAAATTGTTTATCGTTTCGGCCTGGCGTCCACACGGCACCGGCGTTTTGGGTGCCCCAAAACGAAATCTTTTGAGAATGGGTTCCAGAGTGGAAAAATCTGGCAACGGCGCCGTTGCGAAGTCGTCTGGATGAGTAGAACGGATTTGTTTACGATGACGTCACAACCACATGACTGTCAGTGCTTCACTCCGGGTAGAAGTGTAACGAACTCGATGCGAGTTGTCAACAAATCCTATAACTTGGTTCATGAAACATGCTTACAAAATATTTTCACTGTGAATATTTATTGTGTAATGGTGCAAAGTGAGAGAGAGTGAGAGACTTAGCCTGGGCCCGCCCATCCTAAGCGTGACGCAACACAAGGGCCTGTTGCGAGCTTAGGCCCACTTTACACGGGGACGGTCTGAAACAAAAACGCAAAAGTCCGTTTTCGTTCTCACTTTTTTCCGCGTCTACACGACCGTTTTCAAGGAGGAAATCTGCGTCTATACGGTGACGCATAAATGTCTCCGCTATGTCTGCACGCATGCGCAACGTCTTCCGTCTTGTCTGATCTGCACATCTGCGCAGCTGTTCTGTAAAGTTATCCTACCTCTTGGATTTGTCCTACCAAGCCTACTGCGCATGCGCGAAATCCAGGAGGGTAGTAAAATTCAACAGTAGTTTTGTCCCACCGATCAGCTGGGCTGATAGAAAATCGGTGAGAATTTCATGCATTTGCCAATTTTTATATTTTGTGCATATTGGTCGAGTCTTTGGCCAAGTCAAATAATTTGTAATGACTTGTTTTGAATAATAAAACGGTCTGTATGCGAACTTGCTAGGATAACTTTACAGAACACCGGTCCGGCTGAGGTACTGTAGTGCTCGAGGGAGGAGCAGGAGCAAACCGAAACTCTTTTAATCTACCTTTATTAAGTAACACTCACTCTTGTTTCGGTGAAGAAGAGAAAAGGCAGTGTCCATCTCAGCAAAATAAACCCGTTCGGCTGCTAGTTTTGTTTTCAGTCTCGGGTTTATGGTTTCACGAGCGGCTTGAACAGGCGGCGCGCGTGCGTGTGTGTAACTTGGCGACACCAAACTGAGGAGCTCCAGCCGAGTGGGTGAGCAGGAAAACACATCTACTGCATTAAAACAGGGCAGCTTGAAGGTCCATTGGATCGATGTAATCAGACATGCTCTTACTTTTTTACTTACTTTCTTACTTCCCGGGCTGGCATGTACAGTATATGACATATGTATGACGTAAACGCGTACCCGACGTGAGCAGATCCGAGCAGTTTCGCGTATTGGGTAGTTTAGACGGATATGCAACGGGGCTGTTTTTAACTTATCCACTCTGGAAGGCGTTTTCAATTTTATCCGTTTTTCAGCCTCAGAAACGCCGTCCCCGTGTAGACGAAAGGCACTTCTGATAAAATATTTAGTCGTTTTTATCCGACAGCGTCCTCGTGTAAACGGGCCCTTAGTCTGGCCAGGCAAGCTATCTACAGCTCTTCCAAGCTCCCGAAAAATCGGGAGCCAATCAACTTTGAGCATCTCCAACGGCCCTGGGTAGAGGCGTGTTCAAGGCAGTGACATAGTAGAACTGCGACCGGAAGCCATAGACTGTTTACAGAATCTATGCCAGAAGCACTTCATTCACTAGAAACATTACGAACATGGAGCAAGTTCTCATTGAAAACGGAGCAAAGAGCAGCCCTGGAGGTATTTATTGAAAGGAAGGAGGTTTTCGCCTTGCTCCCGACCGGCTTCGGTAAGAGTTTAATCTACCAGTTAGCCCTGTCGCGTCACATACGTCAGAGGAAAGAGTGATGTGATTGGTTTAAGCTTCGTCACAGCCTTTTCTGGCTTCGACCAGTAGCAAACTGAGGCATTTCAGGGAGGCGGGTCAACCACGCACTTTGGGAAACGGTTGGGCTTAATATCTTTGCCAGACCAAATGCTCGCAGAGCTTTGAAGTCGCGTTAGCCAGACTATGAGAGAATAGCCCTTAGGGCAGAGTCTTTAGTCCAAACACTGCGGAAGTACTGAGTATAACCAAACCGCGCACCGCCTGTGCGCTTTCCAAAAACAAATACAATCCCGCCAGCAAAAATAGGAAAAAAAAAAAGGAGCGATCTCACCTCTTCAGATGTTGGTTTAAGTCCAACAATACATTCCTCAAAAAGGGCGTAGAAGAACAAAGTAATCCATCACCGTGTAGCATTCAATTTATTCCGGACCATTAAAGAATTCTGGAGGATATCAGAATGTTGGCGTACCGGCTTCCATCTACCCCCATTCATTCCTCTTTCCGCGTCTTTCGTTTTACGCTACTGATTAATAATCAAAACTTTGTGGCTGATGCTACAGAAGAAGGGGTTTATGCGCATGCGTCTACTTCTTCTATTGTTCTGGTGTCTCCGATGGGACCGTCTTACAGCGCACGTAGAGGTGTGGCATGTGTATTGCATCATTTTCAGCAAGCGTTGCGTTGCCATATGAACCTGATATTTTACTGATCCGTTGCCCATGTGGACGCGATATTTTAAAAAAAAAAATCTCGTTGCCGTTGTCGTGTGGATGTAGCCTTCGTGAAGTCAATTCGTGGGGGGGAAAGAAAAGATCGTGCTTCCAGACACTTCAAGTCCATAAGAATTAAAGAGAGTTCTGTTGTTTGGTGTTGTCTATATATTCTAGTGCTAACAGCAAAGCATGGGCCTCAGCTGTAAAATTGAAGTCTGTTCTCAAATGCGCAGTCCATGATGATTGTGTCCAATTATTATAGCTGCAGATACATATTTATCTACTTTAGATCCGTCAACGTATATCGGTGAATGAGAAGGAAAATGACATCTTGAATCTAAAAACTGCTGGTGGTACACATTTGGGTATGTTATTGCCTTCCTGTTCTGGCCCAAATCCATTATGATATTTGTTTTTTTCAAATTCCAAAGGGGAATGGGGCAAAAATGTGTCAGTGTCAAGTTATCCACATTGATGTTCAGCTTCTTCAGATGAGGTTTTACACAAACTCCACAAACTCCAAAAAGAACCAATGTGCTTAGGCCTGGCCTCATACAACTGCAGATGCTGGGACTGAAAAAACACAGAGCAGGCTGGACTGTCTTGATTTGCCTCGAGTTTGACTGCTGGTTTCAAGTGCCTGTTTTGGAGTGAGAGTTCATTTGCTTTGACATGAAGACTCTGAACAGGCGAAGTCTGGAATGCTCCCAAGGCCAGTCTTCATCCTTGATGATGAACAGTATCCAGCATCTGTATATGACACTTCTATGCAGATCCATAAACTATGCTTCCATAGTCCAGTTGAGATCTGGGGTGGGTTTCCCAAAAGCATCGTAGCACAAAGATCATCGTTAAATGGTTGAGCGAGCATCACAATGAACACACTCCTAGTTAAGATGCTGTTCATGTTAAGAGGCTTTTGGGAAACCTAGCCCTGACCAGTACTCTGTACAGGTGCAGGAGGACACTGTACTCTGCACCCCATTTGGTTTTTGCCAAGACTTTTATTATATCCAGAGCTTTGAAGTGTCTACTTCTTAAGGATTTCACACGTAGAATAAACGACAACCCATTATCAAAAATAAGTCCAAGGAATTTAGGCCCTGTCCACATGGCAAAGGATTCAGGTGAATCTAATAAAATTGTTTATCATTTCGGCCTGGCGTCCACACGGCACCGGCGTTTTGGGTGCCCCAAAACGAAATCTTTTGAGAACGGGTTCCAGAGTGAAAAAATCTGGCAACGGCGCCGTTGCGAAGTCGTCTGGTTGAGTAGAACGGATTTGTTTATGATGACGTCACAACCACATGATTGTCAGTGCTTCACGCCAGGTAGAAGTGTAACGAACTCGATGCGAGTTGTCAACAAATCCTATAACTTGGTTCATGAAACGTGCTTACAAAATATTTTCACTGTGAATATTTATTGTGTAATGGTGCAAAGTGAGAGACAGAGAGAGAGAGAGAGAGAGAGAGAGAGAGAGAGAGAGAATAGCCCTTAGGGCAGAGTCTTTAGTCCAAACACTGCGGAAGCAGTACCAAACCGCGCACCACCTGTGCGCTTTCCAAAAACAAAAACAATCCCGCCAGCAAAAATTGGAAAAAAAAAAAAAGGAGCGATCTCACCTCTTCAGATGTTGGTTTAAGTCCGACAATACATTCCTCAAAAAGGGCATAGAACAACAAATTAATCCATCAACGTGTAGCATTCAATTTATTCCGGACCATTAAAGAATTCTGGAGGATATCAGAATGTTGGCGTACCGGCTTCCATCTACCCCCATTCATTCCTCTTTCTGCGTCTTTCGTTTTACGCTACTGATTAATAATCAAAACTTTACATGGCTAATGCTACAGAAGAAGGGGTTTATGCGCATGCGTCTACTTCTTCTATTGTTCTGGTGTCTCCGGTGGGACCATCTTACAGCGCACGTAGAGGTGTGGCATGTGTATTGCATTGTTTTCAGCAAGCGTTGCGTTGCCATATGTACCTGAAATTTTACTGATCCGTTGCCCATGTGGACGCGATATTTAAAAAAAAAAATCTCATTGCCATTGTTGTGTGGATGTAGCCTTAGCCTCCTTTACCACTTTGATAGCATCTCCATCCAGATAACAGCTCGAGTGATTGTACACGAGTACAGGAATGATTGTAAGCCCAATTCAGTAAACATCTACAGATAAACTTGAAGTTACATCTAAAAGAACAATGCCAGAGACCTGTAATGCTTTGGATGTAATAAACATGGAGCTAAGCCTCATTTAATTTTTCACTGCTTCTCGGCAAACCTAGAAAGACAAGAAAAATGGCAAGCTGCAGTTAAGCGGGAAGAATGGATGCCAACAAAGCATTCCTGTGTGTGTAAACATTTTATATCAGGTTAATGTGAAAGTTCTGTGCAACGTTAAGATTACGTGGATGTGGGCTTTGGATGCATCATATTTTATTAGACCGAATGCTCCTGCACCTGTACAGAGTACTGGTTAGGGGTGGGTTTCTAGCAGCATGTTTGTTACGTACTTGATAACGTAGACTAAATGCCATAAAAATATGCTCGAGCTCAGCCCTGGTTTGTTTATTACTATTACAAGTCCATGTTTGAGCTTAACTTTGTCATAGTAAGGCATTTTTCTTTATCAGGAATTTCCCATAACATTCTGGCATGCATGGAACCGGCCTCGGAATATCGGTAGGAATCTGTACTTTTGTATGCCTTCAGCATCTCTTCAGTGTATTTAGAAGTGCCAAATACTAAATAGTTTAGGATGTCATAGTGTCCCAAATCCATTAGCTGGTTTGCCATACACTTTTCAAGTGGAATAAATACATTTGTGGGTAAATGAAGAAAAAACCTTCATCACATATACTCAAGCACAATGAAATTCCTTGTCTGCATTTAACCCATCTGAAGTGGTGAAAAACACACGCAGTTGAAAAGAATTTATTTTGTTAATCACTTTCCTTTCATTGAACTAGTAAATACATAGTAATAAGATTACAATCAGGACACGTGAAAAATCTTGCTGCTTGTCTGACTGGACAAGTGGATTAAAAAGTTAAAATGTCAAGCCCTGTAACTTTTTAATCCACTTGTCCAGTCAGACAAGCAACAAGATTTTTCACTTGCCCTGACCATGTATTTACTTGTCCCGATCACAACCTTTTTATTACTATGTATTTACTAGTTAAATGACAGGAACGTGAACAAAGTTTATGAAAAAGCAGGAATAATTATGATAATCATGATGCTTTAATGATTTATAATTTTTCAGTAAAACTCAAACTTTGACTGTCACAAACAAGAGTGCTCTGAGAGCACAATATCCCCCCCCGCTACAATATATTGCAAATGAAATTGCAATATGCATATTACTGTCTGAAACAAAGCCTTTTGCCAAGTTTCATGAAATTCCTCCAAAAATTTTGAGAGGAGTTGATTTCAGAAGGTGAGAACCCTTTCTGGGACGGACAGACTTTACCACGACATAATCCCTCTTTGGGCCTTTCGGCCAGCGGGGGATAAAAAAAACTATCCAATGCCCCATTACGGTGTATGTGGTGTTATAACCCATTACCTGATCTGCAGTTTTAAGAGTTAGACTCACCCAAATTCAAAGCTTCTGGAAGAAATCAAGTTAAATCTTGATTAATCCAGTAAAACTTGAAGTCTCAATTAGGGCGTATTCACACCTACGTTGTTTGGTCCAGACCAAACGAACCAAATTTCCCTTGGTCCAGACCTTTTGGGTTGGTCTGAATACAAACCACCGAACTCTGGTCCGGACCAAACAAGCGGACCGAGACCGAGCTGCAAGGTCGGACTCGGTCCGGACCAAAGGAACCCTGGTGCGGATCTTTTGGAGGTGTAAAAACAGACCGGACCTAATCTGACAGTTTTGCTTTTTTGTACCTCGGGAGCTTCCGTTGTTTGTCGAGCATTATGGGAAACAGAGTCTTGACACTCCACCGCAAAGTGCAAACACTGTTTCGGTTGTCAAGGGTCGTTCAGTCACCAGTGGTAGGCAAGTACAAAAAAATGAGTAGGGGGCAAACGTGGGCCGAGGAAGAAACGCGCACCCTTGTGGATATATGGGCAGATGTCCACATATCTGAGCTTTTGGAGAGAACACACAAAAATGCCGACGTATTTGCTGTATTCAGTGAGAAAATGAAGGAGAAGGGGTTCACGCGCTCCCCAGAACAATGTCGGCTAAAAGTGAAGAAACTCCGTCAGACCTACATTAAAATCAGGGACATTCTTTCAAAAAGTGGCAGTACTAGCGACGCAAAAAAGAAATTCATCTATTGCGTGAAGAGCCAGAACTGTCACAACATGATGTGCGCTCATCAGCGCTATCCTCCGTAGCCGCCTTGCCCTTTGTCGTCGTCGTTGATAAATTACTTGTACAACAGCATAGTAATTGCACAATTGTGAAAACAGTAAAAACTGGAAAAAACATATAGCTTTAATGACATTAAAAAGAATAACAGCACGGAAAGCCTCCATGACTACTTTTGAACTTAACGCTTTGTGCGCGTGTCCTCTCTGACCAATAGCTGAACAACCTCAGGGTGCGTGGCTTTGTTGACAGATTTTGGTCCGCTTACTAAAATGTACAGCGTGAAAGCGAACCGCACCAAAATGAAAAAATAAAAAAAAAACATTTGGTTTGGACCAAAGCAAGTGAACTATCCTGGTCTGAATACACCCTTAATTTAAAAGAAATGAAACCGAAAGAAAACAAGCTGGACATAAGTGTGACAATCATGTTGTGAATGAAAACAAACCATATGGGAGTTCGGCACTTTTGTAAAATTTCTGCAGCGTGGGAAACAAGGCCAGACTGACTGACATTTACCACTAATTTTCACATTTGTCCGTCTGTATTTCAAAAGCAATGGACTGGATGGCCATTAAAAAAAATAATAATGCGTGCACACATACAAAACACGCAGAGAGAGAGCAGAATGAACAAATAAACAAATAAATAAACGTGGGTAAATTATATGGATCTGTGATCCCTGTATGTTTCAGCTTTTGAACGCAACACGATCTGCTGGTATAAAATAATCATTTAAGAGAGATTGTACTGACTGTACTCATTTCGATTTTCATTATTAACTGTCATGGCTGTTTCTTTGTTTACCCGGCGTGATAAACAAAAATCTGTGACATCACAGAAAGTCCTCCATATTTTATTCCAGGTTAAACGCTTGCAAAGAATGACCAAAAAAACCTTTAACTCCATATATTGTCGGGGGGGGGGGGGGGGGGGGGGGGGGGGGGGGGGCACACTGCGACTATATGGCTCACACTCTCTCTCTCTATCTATCTATCTATTTATTTATTTATTTGGAACCCACAAAAAATGCCAGGGACCCCAATGTGGCCAGTCATGTGGGTCCTGGAACCCAGAACAAAAAATCCTAGTGCCTACAGTATAAAATTAGAATCAACATGCATGTGTTTTATACCCTTTGAGCAGGTATTCAATGCAGTCCATGCAAGCCCATGGCCCTGAACTTGACCCGAGTTCACAGCTGATGCCAGAGAAGGGTATTCCACATTGACTGGCTGAGCGATGTGTAATTAATATTCATGAGTAACTTATGCAAAAATGGCAGAGCTGGGTACGAGTGAGCAAAACACAGATGGGTTGAAGCTTAATTATGGAGTTTTTCACAAAGAAAACTGGAAAACAACTCTGCAACAGTGGCAGCCCATAGTTGAAAGACCACGACAGGCAGTTCACTACATGTTCCTAAACAAATTTTGCCAAATGTCAGTGTGGCAGCGGGGGCGTAGTCAAGCGCCAGTCTGTGACAGGAGGGCGGAGTCAGGGAAGGTGAGTGGCAGAATCACTACACCTGAGAGCAATTAACCTGTGTTTGTGTCTTCCCAGTGACCGCGCCCTACTTAAGGAGGGAGCGCGAGAGCCGAGGAGCTCTGGCCGAACCAGGCGCTGAGTGTGTGTGTGTGTATATATATATGTATCTGAAAAGTGCATACATAATTGTTAGACTGAAAAGTGTGGCAAATAAACGTGCTGTCAAACCTGATCTCTGTCCTGCCGTCCTCTGTGCTCCACCCACGAACGCTGAACCGTTACAGTGGTGCCGAAACCCGGGACCTGGAGCACAGCAGCCTCACAGCCCCATGGAGTCCTCCCCGTTTGCTGAACTGATCCACGCCCTCGCCACAGCCCAGCAAAGCCAGCACCAGGCGCTACTCACCCTCCAAAAGGAGCAAGAAGAGCGGTTAGAGGCCCTGGTGTTGGCCCAACAAGAAGATCGCCAGGCGTTCCGGCACCTCCTCGCGTCGGCGGGGCCCACCAGTGCTCCTACCGCGGGCCCGTCTCCCCTCACCGTCACCAAGATGGGCCCGCAGGACGACCCCGAGGCGTTCATCACGCTCTTTGAGCAAGTCGCGAGACGAGACTCTGCGGCATGCGTTTGACCAAGTGAGAGTAATCGATGGTCAAATGCTCCAGCCGAACGCCACCCCATCCTTCCCCTACTTCGCGATTATGAAGGATAGATTATACCGAGTGACGCAGGACACTCAAACTAAAGAGCAAGTCACGCAGCTTTTAATTCCGAAGAGCCGCCGGGAATTGGTATTCCAGGCGGCTCACTTTAATCCCATGGCTGGACACTTGGGGCAGGATAAAACACTAGCCCGAATAATGGCCCAATTCTATTGGCCGGGGATTCGCGGCGATGTCCGTAGGTGGTGTACGGCATGCCGCGAATGCCAGTTAGTAAACCCAGCGGCCATTCCAAAAGCGCCTTTGCGCCCTCTACCGTTAATCGAGACCCCATTTGAGAGAATTGGGATGGATCTCGTCGGGCCATTAGATCGGTCAGCACGAGGGTACCGCTTTATATTAGTTCTGGTGGACTATGCAACGCGATACCCGGAAGCAGTGTCTCTGCGCAATATCTCAGCACGCAGTATTGCAGAGGCACTCTTCCGCGTCATCTCCCGAGTTGGAATCCCCAAAGAGATTCTGACTGATCAAAGCACTACGTTTATGTCACGAACACTGCGCGAACTGTATGGGTTATTGGGGATTAAGCCGATCCGCACCAGCGTGTATCACCCACAAACGGACGGTTTAGTGGAACGATTCAACCGCACCCTCAAAAATATTAAGAAATTCGTAAGTGAGGACACACGTAATTGGGATAAGTGGCTCGAACCCTTGCTGTTCTCAGTGCGAGAGGTCCCCCAAGCCTCCACGGGGTTCTCCCCGTTCGAATTATTATATGGGCGTAAGCCGCGCGGCATCCTGGACATGCTGCGGGAAAATTGGGAGGAGGGACCTTCACAAAGTAAGAACGAAATTCAGTACGTTATGGACCTGCGCGCAAAACTCCACACGCTCACCCACCTAACTCAGGAGAATTTGCGGCAGGCCCAGGAACGGCAAGCCCGCCTGTACAACAAGGGTACGTGCCTTAGAGAGTTCACACCGGGAGATAAGGTACTCGTACTGTTGCCCACGTCGAGCTCCAAATTGATCGCCAAGTGGCAAGGACCCTTTGAGGTCACACGGCGAGTCGGGGACGTCGACTATGAGGTGAGGCAAACGGACAGGGGTGGGGCGCTACAGATTTACCACCTCAATCTGCTTAAACTCTGGAACGAGGAGGTCCCCGTGGCGTTGGTGTCGGTGGTTCCGGAGAAGGCGGAGCTGGGGCCGGAGGTTCAAAAGGGGACATTGGCATCACGTACCTCTCCGGTCCCCTGTGGAGACCACCTCTCCCTGACCCAACTCACGGAGGTCGCCCAGTTGCAGGCCGAGTTTTCGGATGTGTTCTCGCCCCTGCCCGGTCGCGCTAACCTCATAGAGCACCACATCGAGACACCCCCGGGGGTGGTAGTGCGCAGCCGCCCTTACAGGCTACCCGAACACAAAAAAAAAAGGTGGTTCGGGAAGAACTTCAGACCATGCTCGAAATGGGCATCGTCGAGGAGTCCCACAGTGACTGGAGCAGCCCGGTGGTCTTGGTACCCAAGGCCGACGGGTCGGTCCGGTTTTGTGTGGACTATAGGAAAGTCAACGCGGTGTCTAAATTTGACGCGTACCCAATGCCTCGTATTGACGAGCTGCTCGATCGACTAGGCACGGCTCGCTTTTATTCGACACTGGATTTGACGAAGGGATATTGGCAGATCCCCTTGACTCCACTATCCCGAGAAAAAACGGCCTTTTCCACACCGTTTGGGTTACACCAATTCGTCACACTTCCGTTTGGGCTGTTTGGGGCGGCCGCTACGTTTCAGCGGCTGATGGATCGGGTCCTCCGCCCCCACGTCACCTATGCGGCCGCCTATCTGGATGACATCATCATATATAGTAATGACTGGCCGAGGCACTTGGAACACCTAAGGGCCGTCCTTAGGTTGCTGAGGCGGGCGGGTCTCACAGCCAACCCAAAGAAGTGTGCGATTGGGCGGGTGGAAGTACGGTATCTGGGCTTCCACTTGGGCAACGGGCAGGTGCGTCCCCAAATTAACAAGACTGCAGCGATTGCGGCCTGCCCGAGGCCCAAGGCCAAAAAGGGGGTGAGACAGTTCCTGGGGCTGGCTGGCTATTATCGTAGGTTTATACCTAATTATTCGGACGTCACCAGCCCGCTGACTAATCTCACTAAAAAGGGGGCACCAGATCCGGTCCAGTGGACGGAGCAATGCCAGCGGGCTTTCTCAGAGGTAAAGGCTGCACTGTGTGGGGGGCCACTTCTACACTCCCCTGACTTTTCTCTCCCCTTTATGTTGCAGACCGATGCGTCGGACAGAGGGCTGGGGGCGGTTTTGTCCCAGGAGGTGGAGGGGGAGGATCGCCCCGTCCTGTATATAAGCAGGAAGCTGTCGGTGCGTGAGGGGTGCTACAGCACCATAGAGAAAGTGTGTCTGGCCATCAAGTGGGCGGTCCTCGCCCTCCGGTACTACCTGCTGGGGCGCCCTTTCACCCTCTGGTCGGACCACGCGCCCCTCCAGTGGCTCCACCGCATGAAAGATGCCAACGCGCGGATCACCCGTTGGTATCTGGCACTCCAACCCTTTAATTTCAAGGTGGTCCACAGGCCGGGAGCGCAGATGGTCGTGGCGGACTTCCTCTCCCGCCAAGGGGGGGAGTCGGCTGCAGGCCGGACGGCCACCCGGCCTGAGTCGGGCGGTGGGGGTATGTGGCAGCGGGGGCGTGGTCAAGCGCCGGTCTGTGACAGGAGGGCGGAGTCAGGGAAGGTGAGTGGCAGAATCACTACACCTGAGAGCAATTAACCTGTGTTTGTGTCTTCCCAGTGACCGCGCCCTACTTAAGGAGGCAGAGCGAGAGCAGAGGAGCTCTGGCTGAACCAGGCACTGTGTGTGTGTGTGTGTGTGTGTGTGTGTGTGTGTGTGTGTGTGTGTATATATGTATCTGAAAAGTGCATACATAATTGTCAGACTGAAAAGTGTGGCAAATAAACGTGCTGTCAAACCTGATCTCTGTCCTGCCGTCCTCTGTGCTCCACCCACAAACGCTGAACCGTTACAGTCAGGTAATCTGATTTTTTTTTTTTTTTAAATCATCTGACAATTTTTCTTTTCATCATTGTTTATTGTTCACATCAGTATTGAGTATTAGGCATTTAGTCATCTGCACTTTTGCCAAAATTTAACGATCAGCATTTTGAATAAGTCGTGCCATGTTGCATAACCATTCACTTTGTTTGATGTGAAATAAACTGCAGTCTTCTTTGGAACAGTACACTGCTTGAGAGATGCAAGTGGGTATCATATTGACTGTTTCTCCTTTTTAGAGTGGGAATGCAGTAAAATTATAAGCAAAATATAGCCTTTTCGAAAACATAGTCCTGTGACAGTCTGCTTAAAATTCCTAATTTCCCCACACTGTTTCTGTGAAATATTTTATGATATTTGTGATCATTAATGCGGATCATACAAAAGAAAAATATAATGAATGTCTGAATGGAATGAAGATTCACCACAGATATTTATTTTATTTAAGTATTTCATCACCATTTGGGGTGGCACAGTGGTGCAGTGGTTAGCACTGTCGCCTCACAGCAAGAAGGTTCTGGGTTCAAGCCCAGTGGCTGGCAGGGGCCTTTCTGTGTGGAGTTTGCATGTTCACTGCGTGGGTTTCCTTCGGGTGCTCCAGTTTCTCCCACAGTCCAAAGACATGCAGTTAGGTTAACTGGCTACTCTTGACCATAGGTGTGAATGTTTCCCAAACCCGGAAATGGGAGGGTTGGGGGAAGGAAGGGCATCCGGCGTAAAATTATGCTCCAATTAATATGACGTGAAGGTCCACACAGCAGCAACCCCACACACGAGTAATAAGCTGGAAGGAGTGAATGAGTGATTTGATCATTTCTCCGATTTCAATGAATTCAAAGTCTAATAATGTAAAATTAGACATTACCACATAGGTATTTTTACACACACACACACACACACACACACCTGCTGTACTCACCTCCCTGGAATTTTGTAAACAACAACACAACTGGACTGCGGTAAATTAACTAGTTTTGTTGGAACTTTATTGATGCAACTAGGGCTGCAACAACTAATCGATTAAATCGATTAAAATCTCATCTCATCTCATTATCTCAAGCCGCTTTATCCTTCTACAGGGTCGCAGGCAAGCTGGAGCCTATCCCAGCTGACTACGGGCGAAAGGCGGGGTACACCCTGGACAAGTCGCCAGGTCATCACAGGGCTGACACATAGACACAGACAACCATTCACACTCACATTCACACCTACGGTCAATTTAGAGTCACCAGTTAACCTAACCTGCATGTCTTTGGACTGTGGGGGAAACCGGAGCACCCGGAGGAAACCCACGCGGACACGGGGAGAACATGCAAACTCCACACAGAAAGGCCCTCGCCGGCCCCGGGGCTCGAACCCAGGACCTTCTTGCTGTGAGGCGACAGCGCTAACCACTACACCACCATGCCGCCCTCGATTAAAATCGATTATTAAAATAGTTGGCAACTAATTTAATAGTCGATTAGTTGGGTCTACGTTATCATACACAAGTGCAGTTGCTACTCCCTAATGTGGGGGCAGTAAAGCACCATTAAGCTGGATACCGACTGCCGTAAAAGAAGAAGCAGGAGAAGCGAACCAATGCAGTGCTTTGTGTAGCTCACCTGGAAGAAGCGTTTGAAAAATGGCGGAGGAGGCTAACGTTAGTAGAGAGAAAAATGTCCGACCCAAGTTGTCAAAAGTATGGGAGCACTTTACATTAACGCCTTCAAAGAACAGCGTTAGGTGCAAAATGTGCAGAGCTGATCTCGCATGGCACGGAAGCACAACATCGCTGAATGAGCACCTGAAGAGGAAGCACGTTGGAGCCATGGGTAAAGGAGATCACGGTAAGTTCGTAGTAAGTTAACGTATCACTTATCCATCAACAAAACTGGAGAAAACAGAGAGCATTTCTGTCCATTAAGTTTATTTTTAAATTGGCTTGAAATCGTGTGTTTGTCCGTCAAAACGGACACAAATCTGCCAGAAACTGTAGATATATTTGACGATAATTAGCTGAAATTAAGTCAGAGACACAGGTGGATAACATGACTGTGAAGTTTTTGGATTATTTTATGCAATTATTCAGGGACAGTTTAACGCGAATCCTTCATTTCTTCATAACAGAAACTTGAGCAATATCTGGTCAAATATATATTAATTACATTTCCCTTTTATTGTCAGCACATGGCAGCATTACCCAATGTCCATTTATTTAAATTCATTTTGCCTTATTAACTAAAAAAGATATATGTTTTACTCACTGTGCTTCTATGCATACTCATACTACACTTTCTCTCTCACCTCAGAAAAAAACAGCCCAGCATTCATGACTATGTTTTGAGGAAGATCTGCACACCACAGCAATCAGCTGTTCTCACTGATGGTATCCTGAATATGCTGGTTACAGACATGAGGCCACTATCAATGGAAGGATTCAGGAAAATGCTAAACACCTTCAACCCTGGTTACACTCTTCCCTCAAGGACCTACTTCACCAGACTGATGGAGAAGAAATACCAGGATACATTCCAGGGTGTGAAGAGTGCCATAAAGGCCACCAACAGCAAAACTGCTCTCACCGCTGATATATGGACAAGTGTAGCCACTGAAGCCTACCTTGGTATTACATGCCATTACATAGGAGATGACTGGGACATGAAGTCAGTCTGCCTCACCACCATGCCACTGGAGGACTAGCCTGGCTAACGTGACTTCAAAGCTCTCCGAGCTATTGGTCTGGCCAAGCTATTAAGCCAAACCGTTTCCCAGAGCCCGTGGTTGACCCGCCTCCCTGAAATGCCTCAGTTTGCTACTGGTCGAAGCCAGAAAAGGCTGTGACGAAGCTTAAACCAATCACATCACTCTTTCCTCTGACGTATGCGACGTGACGGGGCTAACTGGTAGATTAAACTCTTACCGAAGCCGGTCGGAAGCAAGGCGAAAACGTCCTTCCTTTCAATAAATACCTCCAGGGCTGCTCTTTGCTCTGTTTTCAATGAGAACTTCCCGTTGAATGCTTTCAATACAGCATCTACCGCTGTGTTAAAGGCTTGCCGCTGCTCCATGTTCGTGATGTGAATGAAGCGCTTCCGGCATAGATTCTGTAAACAATCTATGGCTTCCGGTCACAGTTCTACTACGTCACTGCCTTGAACACACCTCTACCCAGGGCCATTGGAGATGCTCAAAGTTGATTGGTTCCCGATTTTTCGGGAGCTTGGAAATGCTGTAGATAGCCTGCCTGGCCAGACTAAGCTCGGAACAGGCCCTCGTGTTGCGTCACGCTTAGGATGGGCGGGCCCAGGCTACTGGAGGACAGACATACAGCATTGAACATTGCAGAGTGGTTAGAGGAGGTAGTAGCCAGGTTTGAAATTCCTCTTGGCAAGATTATCGCCATTGTGCATGACAATGGCGCCAATATTGTGGCTGCGGCAAAAACACTGGAGGAGAAGCATGGGTGGTCCTCTGTCCGCTGCACTGGTCACACCTTGCAACTGGTGATCAATTCTACATTGAAGCACTCAAGCATTGACATAGCTATTGGGGCTGCAAGATGTCTTGTGGAACACTTTAAAAAAAAAAAAGTGAGCTAGCATCCAACAAGCTGAGACAAAAACAGCAACAAATGGGTACACCTGAACACAAGCTGGTTCAGGATATAAGCACAAGATGGAACAGCACATACTATATGGTTAGCCGACTGCTTGAGCAAAGGTGGCCTGTAACTGCAACACTGTCCAACTCAACTGTCACACAGAGGGACAAACAGTACCTTGACTTAAAAGCTGACCAGTGGGGCCTGCTTGAAGAGCTTTCCACAGCCCTTAAACCATTTGAATGTGCCACTGTGTTTATGAGTGGGGAAAAATATACCACAATCTCTACAGTACCTCCACTTGTGCAGGGGCTAGTGAAGTCCACCCAGAGTGCTGCATTTGAGTCAGCAGCAGTACAGGCTTTCCAAGTGACTGCTACAGAGCAGCTTCAACAGCGATGGAAAAATTCCATTACTTTCTCAGAGACAGCACCAAGCACGGTGATCCTCTCCTCTGCACTGGACCCGAGGTTCAGAAAATTGAAGTTTCTGACTCCTGAACAAGTCTTTAACGTGCAAAACAAAATACAAACACATGCACTCGGAGTAAGTCGGGAGATAGAACCTCAGCAGCAGGATGAGAATGTCCATGACCAAGCCAGTGCCACCTCCACCATTACTAAAGCTGCTTCAGGACCTACAACTCTTGATTCACTGCTCGATTCTGGAACCAGCAGTGAGGAAGATCAGAGAGAGGGGGAAGCTGAGGATCTCAACAGCCAAGTGAGGAACGAAGTCCTCACATACTTTGGAGAGAAGCCCCTTGCCAAGGAAGAAAATCCATTACATTGGTGGAAGGCTAACAAGAACAGATATCCCACCTTGGCTAGGTTAGCTAAGTCCTACTTGTGCATCCCTTGCACCTCAACACCATCAGAGCGCCTCTTCTCTGCAGCAGGCAACATAGCTTCCAAGAGGAGAGCCAGTCTCAGCCCAGAGCATGTGGACATGTTAACATTTTTGCATTGCAATGCAAAGTTCATTGTGAGTGAGTGCAAGTGACTGTATTCTTGCAGAACCCTTCCTCCATAGTTCTACCTCCGTGGCCTGTTGTTGAAGAGCCATTTGATGAATAGGAAAAGCCTGTTAAAATCTGTTTGAGTTTTATTAAGTTTATTTATTTATTTAATTGTTGATCAGCTCATTTCAAGGTGGAGACAGGTTTTTGTTTCAGAACATGTAAAGAAATGCTCTCTGCACTGTATAAAAACAGATGGTCTTTGTTTTTCATTACAGTTATTTAAACTGTTCATCTTAAAATTCAAGATTTCAATAGGATTTTGTTTGACAAAACAATATAAAGAAATGGTGGTTGCACTATATAAAAAAAGATTTTATGTTTTATGTGATTTTATTTTCTTTACATTAATTCAGCTGCTACAAAATTTTTATTTTTATTTTTTTTGTACTCAATGTAGCATACATTTAATTTTTTCATGAGTTGGAAACAACTTTTGAACAAAGACAGTTTGGTTAATTAAATAAAATGCTGGAAATCAAATTTTGCTTTTTTTCCTTTTTATCCGATTAATAATCGATTAATCGAAAAATAATCGACAGATTAATCGATTATCAAAATAATCGTTGCAGCCCTAGATGCAACGCTTTCATTACGATAAAAATGGCGATTTTCAACAAATATTCAACTTGTCCCGTCGGACAGATAGATGCAGATTTGACTTGTTCAGAACAAACATTTGGTTGCCCCAGACAGTTAGACTACCATTAATGTCGAGCCCTGGGATCATTGTAGATGCAGCAATGAACGGTGTTTAACGACAACAGTGTTCCAAAGCCCATATCCTTTATACAATCAAGTCAGTCTTTCTATTTATTTATTTAATATATTATATAAAAAAGTATATAATATTGCTGCAAACCGCTGATAATGTCTCTTCGTCTTGAGGGCTTTTCTGTCAGTCAGTACGTTTACATGCGCATCCAAATCGAGCTGCTGTCGGTAATCGAGCAAAGGGTCCCAGCAGGGGTGCCAGAGAAATCCAATCCTACATGCATACTGTGAAATCGAGCTATTGAGTGAGGTGCATTGTGCACCCGAGCCACAGGTGGCGCTACACGCCCCATCGTGTTGGTACACTTCCGGTTGTTGTCATGAAGAGGAGCTATTCAAGAGTATAAACAAAGGGACTACAGGCGGAAAATAGCATGTGCTGCTATAACCTGGTACAGACATCTGTCCTTACCACAAGGATAATGTTTAATTTGTACACTGTCCCTTTTAAAAATAAAATAAACTCTAAACTCTAAGAAGAGTGTTTGTAGTTTGTATGTACGAACAGAAGTGTTCCTAATAAAGTGGGCGGCTAAGGTGACGTGTCATGCTGACCGAGGCTGTTGTGTTTCCCGCTTGTGGTCTCGTCACTCGTCACTTCCGGAAGGGGCAGTGCTGAAGTAAGTAGATCGAATACGTATCTCGATAGGGTTTACATGCACTAAGTAGCTCGGCAGAAATCGCATAATCTAGGTCGTGTAGCTCGATTGCGAGAAATCAAGTTCGGTTCAATTTCAGCCTAGCTAAGGTGTTTACATGCCATTTAGAACTTCGATTTCAGATGAGCAACGGCAGAAATTCGATTTTCTCTATGTGCATGTAAACGCACTGAGTGCTGAGTACGCATCTGCTTGCTGTTCAAGGTACCTCTCAAGCATATCATAATTGGAGTTCCACTATGTGGTGACATCATGAATAAGTGTGTGTTTTGGTACTGTATATTATCTCCTGTTGGCTCTTTAATGTGTGTGCAGCTGTTGGGCTACGGGAGGAGGGGTGTGTGTGTGTGTGGGGGGGGGGGGGGTGCAGGGGTGGACACAACCCTTCTGATTCTACCTGGCACTCGAGACACATGGTTGAGCCTGTTGCTTTCTGTGACTCTAATTTAATTGTGTGCACAAAACATCCAATTTGAGGGCCAGGTCCCACTTCATTTCTTGCATTGACAATATTTCTAGCATTTTCTGTTGTGACAGGAACTATTGTTCCTGACCTCTCCAACTTCCACTCTAACTGCTTCCTTAAGTTCCTCTGCCAGATTCGCGCTTGTGTGCTGTTCATAAATGGGGCGAGTTTGCAGAACATGTCTTACCATGTTCCACTCGGGGTGATGTGATGGGCAGTCACAGTTAAGTAGTTCTTCATAGCTCTGGATGTCCATGCATCAGTTGAGTGCTACAGCAGATGCCTTGGAAAAATCGTGGACAATCGCAGCTTTTGCTTGTTCATAAAAGGGCTGGGATGAATTTCTGGCTGAAATGCATACGAGAAGGAATTTCATCCCAAGGCTCAATCACCTTCAGCACGTGTTTAGAACCTGTGTTCTCAACAACTGAGTATGGTCGCAGATCCGCTGCTATAAAAACACCAGTGGCATTTATTATAGCTTTGGCCCTATCTGAATTACCAGCGAAAGGCTGCTCAAATAAAGACAGGAGCAGGGTTTACATGACACCCCCCCGAGCAGCAGTGTCCGTTATATTCACATGGTGCTGTTTCAAATGAATGATCAATGGCCAGCGATGGCGTTTATATGCAGCAAAATGCTCCACAAGTCTGGGTATGTGTGTTTACTTTTTGTGTCCAATGCTTTTATAATCAGGCTTATTTTTACAGCCAAACACTTGGGCATCTTTAGGGTTGTATACAGCAATATAGAAGCAATGTATCCATGAGCTCTACTAGCCTCGGTATCACGTAGGGTGTAGGCGACCTCACGATTTGTACTCCGAGCACGATAGTTGAACCTTGGAGAGAGGAAGATGTGTTGTGCCGTGTGCAGCAAGCGTGCAGCAGCCAGGAATTTGTTAGGGTTCACCCCCAAAACTAAATTGCTCATAAAACAACAACATTTTCTGGTTCTAGAAGTACCAATTAGGACCATGTAGACCCTTTCTATTTTGTGCTACGTTAGGTGGGGGGTGGGGTGGGGGGGTGGGGGGTGTTTCAGCACGCAATTACCGTTATTGAGTTTTACTACAATCACTATCTCTGCATCTGTAAAAGATTTTTTTTACAACTCCACTCTCATTTCAAGTACTTTTGCAACTCTCACTCCAGACTTTACAAGACAGCCATTGTCATCAAGTACATCTTTTTCCTCCAATTTACAGTGTGATAACTCTGAAATCAGATAAGAAAGCTCTACGGTCCAAAATTAAAAGGATAGAACATCAAGTAAAAGAAAACACAATTGGAACAACTGGGTGAACACATTTAAAAAGATGGTTGATTCTCCAATAACTGTTTCAGGAGGTACATATACAGATTTTATTTCTTTGTGCTATTTTTTATTTCCTTTATTTATTTAATCTGACTTCAAATCCATTGCATTCCTAAAAATGTAATGGCTCTGGTGTGCCTAAAGGCCGGGTCCCATAATACCGATACCTAGAACTTCAACTGTAACGATAACTATAAATAAATCAGTCCCCTGCAGTTTGTGTGGTTGGTAGTCACACCAGACCGATAACGATACCTACAGCCCAGGTCTGGGTTTATCAGTATCGGTGAAATTGCTTCTGGAGCGATTTTTCCAAACCTGATCCAATAAAACATGTGACCAATCGGGTAATTGCTTATGTGCGATGTCTGAGCATGTGCTATTTTTCCTAAACACATTTGTACATCCTTGTTGCATCAATGTAGGAGAAGCTGATTATAGAAGTGTCAAAGAATCCCATGCTTTATGACAAAAAGCACAAGCTGTGCAAAAATGCAGCCAAAAAGGAAGCTGTATGGAACATCATCGGCAGTAGAGTGGGTATGACTAGTAAGTATGTGGCCAAATGTGTGTAATGTGCGTGTCGCTGCACGAGATTAAAACCAAGCTCTAAAACCAATATTTTATAGCGCACAGCCATACACACACACTTTGCCACAAATACTATTATAGATCATGTAAAAAAGATTTTGCAGCATGAGGTCTCATGTCTGATACACTTTATGTGCCCACTGCCAAATAATATACATGTTTTTAAATTACCTAAATTAGATGACACATAAAACTAGTCATCTAAGGCTACATCCACACGACAACGGCAACGAGATGTTATTTAAAAATATATCGCGTCCAAATGGGCAACAATCAGTAAAATATCAGGTCCATATGGCAACGCAACGCTTGCTGAAAACGATGCAATACACATGCCACACCTCTAGGGGCGCTGTAAGACGGTCCCTTCGGAGACACCAGAACAATAGAAGAAGTAAGGACACATGCGCATAAACTATTATGAGCGAGACTTCATATTAGCCACAAAGTCAGGAAAATCTGTTTGTAAAATTACATTATAATGACCAAATACAATGAAAAGTATTTTTCCAGTCTCACCTGTGAAAGGTAATCCCATGTGATCTCGTTTGGACAGCAAACCTGTTGGTACAGTTAAACGCAGCTAATCTTTATTCTCCGCTTTGACCTATCCAAAATGGCAGCGAGGATGACGTATGATTCTACGCGGAAGGCGGCGTCTTTAATGGTCCGGAATAAATTGAATGCTACACGTTGATGGATTAATTTGTTGTTTCTCACCTGTGAAAGGTAATCCCATGTGATCTCGTTTGGACGGTAAACCTGTTGGTACAGTTAAACGCAGCACATGAATCTTTATTCTCCGCTTTGACCTATCCAATATGGCGACGAGGATGACGTATGATTCTACGCGGAAGGCAGCGTCTTTAATGGTCCGGAATAAATTGAATGATACACGTTGATAGATTAATTTGTTGTTCTACGCCCTTTTTGAGGAATGTATTGTAGGACTTAAACCCACATCTGAAGAGGTGAGATCGCTCCTTTTTTTCTCTATTTTTGCTGGCGGGATTGACTCTGCTCTAAGGGCAGAGTCTCTCTCACTTTGCACCATTACACAATAAATATTCACAGTGAAAATATTTTGTAAGCGCATTTCATGAACCAAGTTATAGGATTTGTTGACAACTCGCATCGAGTTCGTTACACTTCTACCCGGCGTGAAGCACTCACAGTCAATCATGTGGTTGTGACGTCATCGTAAACAAATCCGTTCTACTCATCCAGACGACTTCACAACGGCAACGTTGCCAGATCTTTCCACTCTGGAACCCGTTCTCAAAAAGATTGCGTTTTGGGCACCCAAAACGCCGGTGCCGTGTGGACGCCAGGCCTAAACGATAAGCAATTGTATCGGAGTCACCTGAATCCGTTGCCGTGTGGACAGGGCCTAACTCACACACCGGAGTCAGAGCACTGAACGCCCACTTACACATTCACAAAAGAATATTCGCATGGTAACGGCATGATAATCACTTTCACTCTTTCGGTTTCGATTGGTTTCTCTTTCACGGTGGGAACGCTACTGTAAACAGGATAAAATGTGTCAGTCATAGTTTAGGCTACCTGTTTGTGTTAAAGGTTCATTTATTAGTACTCTCAAAGTAAAACACACAGGCATGTGTCTTATGTATATAGATGTGTCATGCCACTGACTGTCGAGTGGGTCTGTTATATGCAGGAGTGTCTGGCGTCTGAGATTAGCCATCATCTGTGTGCTGCAGGATTTCATGAACCCAGATTCTCCTTTTCTTCTTCTTTCAGCTTTGCCTTCTGTGCAAAATGAGCATCAAAAGCAGCTCTTCCTCACGGTCACTGTCAGCCATTGTGTGCTGCTCAGTGCACTGAGTGTGCACACAAACAGCATACAACTGCTACATTTTCCCATGAAAACCAACAACCAGTAGTTAGGATTATAGTTGTGGTGTGATTGCTCCAGACTGGAACTAAATTCAGATATAGGTATTGTCATAGCTACAGTTATAGGTATACGGTAGTTATACTTAGTGTTGTGGGACCAGGGCATAAAACAGCACTCAATGCTCCCTACTATAGAGATTTCCTACTACACACACACACACACTATACCTAAAATAAAGTTATAAAATAATATAAATTATGATACTTGTGCACCATCCCCTTGTAGCTTTCGTCATCTTTTTCAAAAGAATTAGTATCAAGAACGCACGCCATTGCAGAGATTATTATAGAGTCAGTGTGGACACAAAAGAAGGCAGTGGCACATGTCACACATTCAGCGCCGCTGGCCTGTAAATCGCTGCGATCTAATGGCAGACAAGCTTTTAGTGATTTCTGGAACAGAAGTCAGACGCAAAAAAATTATTTTTCAAACCAATTTTTTTTTATTGATTACAACCGTTTTGAGCTTATCACACACAGAAAACCTGGGATTTTATGATGTCATTTTTGTAATACTAGCACTATAAGGTCTTCTTTTGGAAAATATGCTCAAAAAGGTGTCAGTAATTTTTAAAATTCATGCTCACAAACACTTCAGACCTTGTTATTAATGCTTTATTCATGCTTAAAAAGGAAATCTCTTCATTCAAGTCTTTTTTAAAATCTAATGTTTGAAATTTTTGAAACCAAGATTTTGAGAGAATAACCCAAATCATATTTTCTGATTTAATCCGCTGTCAAACATTATACAATGAACATGTGTGCCCACACTGACCATTGATCAGGCCATAAATCTCGGGACTGTACGTTTATTTATTACCCCCATAGCACTGGTACTACTGAGGTTGATAGTTTTGTAGCACAAGCCACAAAATTTTAGCAAAAGTATAAAATGTCTTACCATCTCAAAAACAAGTAATGCAAAGTCACTTAAGCAGGTATGTGACTGGCAAAAGACATAAATGTTGCATACAGGGCACAAAAAAATCCAAATTTTAACAAGAAATGTTTTCTGATGTATTTATAAAATTTCTCTTTCGTTTCACCCTTAATTTCACTTGGTAGTGGTTCTTCAGTTTCTTCCTCATGGGATCATTTTCGGTGTCAGTTTATCATTTGAAAATAACATTTCATTTTCTCACCATCTAGCAAGCTACTTGGAAAGGGTAGTGAACTAAATTACCAGTTACCATTAAATGAAGCTTCACTACACTGCCCCCAGAGAAATATAGCAAGCTAAGCTACACCAACATAAAAGTAGTTTATTACATCAGATGCTACTTTTTATTTTTTTTAATTTAGCCAACTTCATGCCAATTCAATGTTCTCAGTGATCAATAGTCAAGTTTATTTGTATAGCGCTTTTAACAATAAACATTGTCGCAAAGCAGGTTTATAGAATTTGAACGACTTAAAATATGAGCTAATTTTATCCCTAATCTATCCCCAATGAGCACGCCTGTGGCGACAGTGGCAAGGAAAAACTACAATATAACTGTCAGTCAAACAGATACGGAGGTTTAAAAAAAAAAACCTTCAGCTCAATTGTTTACTAAACAACAACCTGTGATCACTACTCTCGCTGCTCCAAAACCAATTTGGTAACAAAAACGTGTACTCCGCATAACAAAATGCTGGTGTCACTAGTGTGTGAGAAAGTTCATCTGTGTCTCTATTAGGGATGAGCAAGTACAGCATTATCTGTATCTGTTAACCATCTGTATCCGTACTCGGAGTGGGCGGGGCCTAACCCGGAAGTGGGCGGGATTTAACCTGGAAGTGGGTCTGGTTGTCTTGAAACGGGAGGGACTTTAACCAGTATGTTATTTTAAGCATGCAGTTGATATGGGTTGATCAGAAATTGTTATATTTATTGCTGATTAGAAAACTATTTAGGCGGCACGGTGGTGTAGTGGTTAGCGCTGTCGCCTCACAGCAAGAAGGTCCTGGGTTCGAGCCCCGGGGCCGGCGAGGGCCTTTCTGTGCGGAGTTTGCATGTTCTCCCCGTGTCCGCGTGGGTTTCCTCCGGGTGCTCCGGTTTCCCCCACAGTCCAAAGACATGCAGGTTAGGTTAACTGGTGACTCTAAATTGACCGTAGTGTGAATGTGAGTGTGAATGGTTGTCTGTGTCTATGTGTCAGCCCTGTGATGACCTGGCGACTTGTCCAGGGTGTACCCCGCCTTTCGCCCATAGTCAGCTGGGATAGGCTCCAGCTTGCCTGCGACCCTGTAGAAGGATAAAGCGGCTAGAGATAATGAGATGAGAAAACTATTTACAGGACAGCATCAGCATTGAGCTTCAGATCAATGGTTTTGATCACGATAGCAAACGAACTATTTACAGAACAAGTTTTGCAACAATGAATACAACACATGCGGTTGCAATTATGAAATGAAATGTATTGAACAAGAGTTTTCACACTCAACATAACTTTCTTTTTTTAACTTTTAATTTTTTTATGATCAGTGTGATTTTTTTTTTGGTTCTTTTTTATTTCCACACCAGGTGTGTGTGTAGCTTAATTTGTAATATTATTTATACCACTGCTACCTAGAAAGTGCCAGACACTCACTTTCTAGGTAGAGTGTAATACCTATTGACACCTGCAAATGGGGGGACAATTTTCTTATTTTTATTTTTTAAAATCGCACAATAGACTACAACTACCAGGTTGATATCAATGCACCACTGAGTCACCTCGCACACATGCACATAAACCCTCACTTCACACAAACAAGTGGCTCTGTCTCTCGCGCGCACACAGAACTAACTGTATCACACGGGTGGAACTGTTTGTAAATTCATTCACTGCACGGAACAATTTTTTTCGTAGCACAATACACAGGATAGAAAGTTTTTTTAACACACACTGCCATTGTACCTCTGGTGTGCCAAATAACTTAGCAACAGAGGTTTACAAAGTGTAAACTTGTTTACTGCAAACTGTCAGTAATGGGTACCACCCAATGCTCTGATATTGGTATCATAGAAAAATGGGGAAAAATGAATACATCCATATCCATAACTAGGCCTGTCACGATAAATTTTGTTGGACGATATATTGTCTCAGAAATTATTGCGATAAACGATATTATTGTTGACATCTTTAAGATAATTTTATGCCACTAGTAAAATAATAATGACCATGCAAATACACCCTTTCAAAGAACAGTAAACTTTTTAATTAAGTCAACTTATTCAATTCAACAGTGGAACGTAAAAAATATATAAATATAAATAAATAACCTAAAGAAATAAAACAACAATCAAACAAAACCACTCACAACAAAATCAATAAATAAAATACAATCTATGGCTCTTAAAAATTGCACTCAAGTAAATATTAACTTGGCACAGGGTAATAAAAAGACACTTTTCTTCAGACAACGTTCTGCTAAT
Organism: Neoarius graeffei; assembly: GCF_027579695.1. Lineage (NCBI taxonomy): Eukaryota > Metazoa > Chordata > Actinopteri > Siluriformes > Ariidae > Neoarius > Neoarius graeffei. The sequence goes on along the minus strand of NC_083575.1, from coordinate 18,033,090 downwards.
CCAGTTTCTCAAAGATTAGTCCCTAGATAAACAAAAAGTGCAAAGTAACAACATATCGCCAGCTGTCATTTGGATAAAAGTAACAACAATTAGAACAAGATAACATGTAGGCAAGGGCGTAGGTTTGGTATTAACATTGGTGGGGACATAAACCCAATGCCAACCCCCAGTGATGCCAACTTCAGGTCAACATTAGTGAGTCACAAATATTTTGCTCTGCTGTGTTCCACCAAAAGAGTATCCATTATTTCTCCAAAGTCCAGACTTTTAAAATTTGAAGTTCAGAACTGTAGTAATTCATGAATAATAATATGCAATTCATTTGATTAATTGCAAATCTTGCATGTGATGATTAACTCATTATACCAATTTGCAAATGTGTTTTACAAGCGAATAACGCACTGACTGTCAGGAGGGTGTATGTTCCTTTCCCACATAAATGGAAGTTAAACACATACAGAGCCTTAAACACTGCGTTACATTAGGCTGGCAGGGGGAGTAGGCTATCTTCTGTGTGATTTTTAACTAGTTTTAGAATGCTAGTTTAAGCTGATGTGCGATTGATCTAATGGTAGAACAGGACGCGGTCTCGAACTTTTTTGACACGTTGAAAGGTTACAATTTTACTTGGTAACAGAATGTATCTGAATTCTGATTGGTTGTTGTTATATTATTGCCCTTTTGTTGTCTTCTTGAGCCCAGAGCGGAGAGGGGAGGGAGAGAAGGTAGTGACAGGGTTCTACAGAGAAAAGTTTTTAGCCGACCGCTTTCAAATGAACCCCCTCAAAAACGAATCAGTTCAGCATGTGTATGTACTCGGTATGTGACGTTTTCAAAAGAGAGGCGGGAGTAACCAAAAACTTCTGATCAAGAAGACGGAGGCTGTTATGCTTATTACGTGAAAATGTTGTATTTGATTAAAAGGTGTCTGGGCCACGAACAACGTCCACGTCACTATTGGGTTGTCGTTTACATGTGTCATGTTACACGAACTTGGTCAGGGCACTCTGCAGGTCTTAACTGAAGCACTTCAAATTAAGGGTTAGCAGGCTGCTAAAGTTCGAAGGCACTTCACAAGCAAGACTCGGTGCAATATTAGCCAACATTAGCACAATTTGATATGATTTAATAATGTCTTTGTGACCTTAATGAACACCAGTTGTTGTCAGTATCCAGTCGGATTGTTATTTACATGCCACACAAACTTAGAAAACAGTCATATTTGTATGTTGTTGTTTTTACACACTGAATACGAACCGTTGTTAACTGATCAATTTTATATGAGCTAATCTAATGTTACATTCCTCAAGGACAGTTTGCTAGCTTGATAGCTAGCAGCCGGTCACTGCACTGCAACCGCACTTGCTAATTGACATGGTAGCTGAACTTGTTTGCTGTTTTCGCGACCATGCCCCCAGAGCGAATATTCATGAGTGAATTTTGAGTAGTGTTTCGCCCAGTGGAAACCTACAGTAACCATTTGTGTACCGTGCACGGAGCGTGATTTTTTTCTTCAATCAGAAATATTAGTAGGGACACATCCATACCCAATTCTACGCCTATGGTCTGTACAACGGAGCAACGTGTTGTTGTCGTCTCTTCCCCATTCAGTGGATACCCTGGCTGGATAACTGTTACATGCTGGGAGGCCCCGCCTCTTACAGAGAGCCGCATGAGACGACAGAAAACAACGCGGTGTTTTATTCAGGCAATGGGTCAAGCTAATACTCTGGAGACTTCCCTATGTAGATGTACAGCACGTAAATGCCAAAACTGCGGTAAAAAAAAAAAATTACTGAGTTCATTTTCATTTACTGTATGATAAATCGGTATATAGAATATCGCGAAAGGCCTATCCATAATGGGTATGAATATATGGAGTCATTCAAATGACTCTTTGGATGTTGCTTTTGAAATCAAACACCAAAGATTTCCATACTGAGCCAACATCAAGTAACTTCCATTAAGAACAGGATTCACTTTAAAAGTTCAGTGGATCACAACAATATGTTATAATCATCATACCATGTGTGTGTGTGTGTGTGTGTGCTGATCTGGGAAAACGTGGCATCGAACCAAACCAGCAAACTCACCAAAAGTACAAATTTCACTTTGATTCAAACTGGGTGAACTAACTAATAGAGCAGCAGCTACAATTATTGACAGTCCATGATTATAGACACCTTTTCAGATTTACCAATAAAATTTTTTACAAAGGTGAGTTTCAGTTACAACAGTTATTATTGGTCAATCAATCAATCAATCAATCAATCAATCAATCAATCAATCAATCAATCAATCAGAAGACACCCACCCACCCTTTGATCTTGTTGTCTGATGACACAGCTCATTACCCGAGACGGAACCTTTTTTTAAGCATGATCAGCAATTTGAGGAAAACCCGGACGTCATCATCGCAGGTAAGCACGGTGAAAAGATCATGGACATGTTTTTGCTTATCAAATTCACCAATATTTCATGATATCCTTGTCGAAACCTACTTTGTTTCTTACTCTTTCATTTGACAGTCTCTATTTTGTATCTAAACACGTGTTTGAGAAGTCACGTGAGGTGTCGATAATACTGATCACTTTCACCAGTGTCCACCATTATCAACACCCTGTGGAATTAAGTGACATTTACAACTGTTCTGTATCGATCTTTGTGCAACACTGTTGAAGTAGATAAAAGTGCTGTGATTTATAAGGGTTTTTTTCCTGATTCGTAACAGAATGGAATACTTGTACAGTATTTGGAATCCTACTGAATCAAATAGAATTAGACCAGAATTAAAAAATTACATGCTTGAAATATTCAGATTTTTCTATCATATTCAGAATTTTTTTTTTTTGCAGTTTGTTGTAAATATCTACCACGTTACAATATCATAAGACAGTTTATACTTTGGTTCGAGGAATGACATGAGACCTTTGACCTGGATTTTCATGTGATTACAATATCAATTGACTGTTGACATTTATTGGTAAACTACAAAACTAGAAATTAATACAAACAACAAATGATTAACAAAATGTGATCTACAAATACTTAGAAAGTCGGTAGAAAGTGGAACAAAAAGATTTTCTGACACAGGTCAAACAATATCAGTTCATCTGTTTACAAACATTAGAATTACTTCCTCATTTACATAAGCACAGACATCTATATATTTATATAAGATATATTTTATACTAAATATAAGTCTATGTAAAACAAACTTTAAATTACTTTTGTTAACTTAATACCACATACCGATTTTTAAAAAAAATAATCATCTGGATGTCGATAATTGTGGAATGGTGTCGATAACTGTGGACAAAGGTGATGATAATTGTGGAACAGTGTCACGTGATCTGATACGCTAAGTAATCGGGAATCAACTCCCCCCAGTGGAAGTTTGAGTAGTTATTCATGCACAATTTACGTACTGCAAGTCTTTTCTACTTTTGCAATGGCCAAAAGATCGTTAAGGTGTCGATAACTGTAGCTGCCGCTCTAGTTACGCAAGGACTATAAATGATTCTCTCTCGCAGTGACTATCAGGCTTTAATCAAATTGCTAGATAACTATGTGCGACAGGGCGTCACGGTGATGTAGTGGTTAGCGCTGTCGCCTCACAGCAAGAAGGTCCGGGTTCGAGCCCCAGGGCCTTTCTGTGTGGAGTTTGCATGTTGTCCGCGTGGGTTTCCTCCAGGTGCTCCGGTTTCCCCCACAGTCCAAAGACATGCAGGTTACAGTAAGTTAACTGGTGACTCTAAATTGACCGTAGGTGTGAATGTGAGTGTGAATGGTTGTCTGTGTCTGTGTGTCAGCCCTGTGATGACCTGGCGACTTGTCCAGGGTGTACCCCGCCTTTCGCCCGTAGTCAGCTGGGATAGGCTCCAGCTTGCTTGCGACCCTGTAGCACAGGATAAAGCAGCTAGAGATAATAAGATGAGAATGAGATGAACTATGTGCGACATAACAAGAATAACTGCTGACCTCTGTCATCAGGAACAGTTAGCTTGTCAAGCTGGTTTTTGCTTCGTTTGACATCCTTCGTTTCACCTGAGCCTGACTTTAAAGAGGAGCAACAGAGCTTATAAGGACTTTGGTTATAAGGAAATCGAGCTGTGCATGCGCGGAACTTTAACTGGCTGTTTTAAGGGTTGTTTTACAATCAGGGTATGCAAGCTGAAAATCACATTTAACACTTATCTTCAATATCAAAAGGCTTGACTAAATAAATTTGGTTGTTTATTGTAGCCCTGTGATAGCTCTATTTACCATGCAAAAAAAAAATTGGTGATAACGTTATTTTTGGTGAATGTATGGCAATATGTCATATTTAGCAAAATTACTCATGTCATTTAGAAAAAGTGCTTTTTTGACCACAGGTAGCTCCAAAAGGGATGCACTTAAATCATTCTTTATACCATAAAACAAATATTTGGTTCCATATCATTGGAAACATAGTTAAGTTTTAATGTTGAATGCCAGTAAGTTTTCAGACTATTTTGATCAAATTAGTATGTAATTGTGTCAACAAAATGTCGTCTCCGAGACAGCTAATTTTTCAATATAAAATAACATATCTAAAATTATTTTCATCCTAAAATGTGGTCAAGATATTGGGACATAAATATTAGAGACAACCAACACAAAGCTTACAGCTTTATATTTAAAAGCACTATGGAAGTAGTGGATTCTGAATTGTCAAAAAAAAAAATGTCCTCTCCGAGAATCACTTCATTTGTTTCTCCCAGCCCTGCTTAAAGCTACACTTAATCTTGTTATAATACAAACTATTACACATGTCTATCTGTTCTTTAACTTGTCCTTCACTTAAAAACTGGTACAAGAACCAGTTTGAATCAATTTGAACTTTGTACCCTGATTGTAAAACAACCCTTAATTCAGTCCTGTGCTCGGACTAGTTAACGCTTCATAATCACAAGCAGTCCAGCGTCGAAACACCAAATGTGTTTTGGAATGTAAGTGAGAAAAATAGCGCTGCTCTGACAATGCACTTGGCTGTAAAAGATTAAAGTGCAGATACCCGTGACAGACTCAACCAAACAACTAAACTAAGCTTAGAAGCATTACTCGTCCCTTTAAAAGTCATCGGACAGACTTCAGGTCAAAACACAACGTCACTCGATAGTAACCCTGACTCTGCTAAAGACAACAGCGTATGTTCATTTAAAAAAAAAAAAAGAAGTTTTTTTTTTCCCTGTAATAGCACCTCAGAGGTGCTAACTATAATAGAAATAATGCTGTAATTGTGACACAAATTACAAGATGAAGTTACTTTGCCGACCAGCTAGTAGTATAAGCTGGAGTATTAGCTAAGCTCACTACTGACCTGGGCCTGTTGGAGTGACAGGACATTCCTTTGTGGTGACTGTTCTTCATTAATTTTCTTCTTAAGTTTCTTAAACATGACTGCTGACACCAGTTGTAACGTCCCAGAGTTTCTAACTTTATTTTATTATTATTATCTGGACCTGCATCCAGTTTACAGTATTGGTGGTTCTGTGACGTCGTTTCTCATTTCGCAAGTAAGATGAACACTGCGCAGATGCCGACGTGGAGCAAAAGTAGGCAACTACGGCATCGCACGAGGCTCAAGCATAATGGCGAAAAGGTAAAGGATAAAGGCTGACTTATAAAGCCAGAGAAGATAACGTGAGCTGATGGAGTAGCTTGATAGACTTCTGTTCAAAAGTGTGTAGCAAGGTCTTTATTCCACTAATCAACCACAAATACATAATTTAAAAAAACAGCAGGTGATTAGTTAAAATAATTGCAAGAATCATACAAATACATGTACGGACTACACAATAGTCTACTTTTTCAGGGTTACATTTATTTATACATTCATATAAATAAATGAATGAATGTAATAACATTTCACATAACAGAAATTTTCTGTGCCTAATAGGTGGCACAATAGTGTAGTGGTTAGCACTGTTGCCTCACAGCAGTGTTGGGCACGTTACTTTCAAAAAGTAATTAGTTATAGTTACTAGTTACTTTTCCCAAAAAGTAACTGAGTTAGTAACGGAGTTACTTTGTCATAAAAGTAACTAATTACCAGGGAAAGTAATTATTCCGGGTGGCACGGTGGTGTAGTGGTTAGCGCTGTCGCCTCACAGCAAGAAGGTCCTGGGTTCGAGCCCCGGGGCCGGCGAGGGCCTTTCTGTGTGGAGTTTGCATGTTCTCCCCGTGTCCGCGTGGGTTTCCTCCGGGTGCTCCGGTTTCCCCCACAGTCCAAAGACATGCAGGTTAGGTTAACTGGTGACTCTAAATTGACCGTAGGTGTGAATGTGAGTGTGAATGGTTGTCTGTGTCTATGTGTCAGCCCTGTGATGACCTGGCGACTTGTCCAGGGTGTACCCCGCCTTTCGCCCGTAGTCAGCTGGGATAGGCTCCAGCTTGCCTGCGACCCTGTAGAAGGATAAAGCGGCTAGAGATAATGAGATGAGATGAGTAATTATTCCGTTACATTTTGTTCCCCCTCAAAAAAAATCAAATTCAATTAGTGTAATCATAATAAAAGTGAATGTTAAATGTGTTTAATGACTGAAATGGACACTTAACAGAACCAATTAGTAACGTTATCTACACTATATTAATATTTTTGTGGGACAATGTGAGATAAGACATCTATCAAATGTAATATATTTTTGTAGTTATTAAAATTATGTTACTAATTACTGGCCACTGACGAGGACAAACGCTTTGTTCCTCGACATAATGTGCATTGCACGTAAACACTCTTGCCTTTTATTTCAAGTAATGAAAAGTAATGGCTGTATTTCCAGTGTGAAAGCGCAGTGCTGGGCTGACCGCTCGCCATCGCTGGGTCTTCCGATTGAAAGAGCGCGCAGTAGTGCAGTAGGCGTGGCTTACCTACGTATGTTGTCCAAATCTACTCTGATTGGCTTACTGTGTCGTTGTCTCGTGTCTCCCCGCCCCACACGAAAGCAGAGTAAAGAAAGGCTGAACGAGCAGCGTGCCAGATGAGAACAGCTTTAATAAAGTAACGCATAGTATTTTATTGTAAGTAACGGGAACGGCGTTATAACGATGTAAAAAGTAATTAGTTAGATTACTCGTTACTAAAAAAAGTAACGCCGTTAGTAACGCCGTTTATTTCTAACGCCGCTATTCCCATCACTGCCTCACAGCAAGAAGGTTCTGGGTTCAAGCCCTGTGGTTGATAGGGGCCTTTCTGTGTGGAGTTTGCATGTTCTCCCCATGTCTGCGTGGGTTTCCTCCAGGTGCTCTGGTTTCCCCCACAGTCCAAAGACATGCAAGTTAGGCCAATTGGTGGCTCTAAAATTGTCTGTAGGTGTGAATGGTTGAGAGGAGAAAACCTCTATAATAATCCAGTAGAAGGCAACAGGAAACCACTATTGTAATATTCCCTAGAGACTTTGATGGCTGAAGCTGTCAGAGCGGCCATGTCACTGTAGTGATATGCCAAAATTGATGGAATAGGTGGTGGATTTAAAAAAAAAAAATCTTATTAAATAAGAGCTGTCCCAAATTCTCTTAAAAATGGGGAAAGAGGGACACCCAAAAAACAGGAAATGTCCTCCAGATGTGTATGGGACATTTATCCTGTCCCCCATTGGTCCCCACCACAACATTCTCTGTGGGATGTTACTGACATTTGTAACAAGTTCTCATTTGGTCATTGTGCGACATTTGAAATGAAACATAAATCAGTCCTTCAGGGAACATTCTCATTGGGTCCTTGTAATGAATTATAATGAAGCTGCACCAGCAGCTTCATTATATACAACACAGCCTTGTAATGTCACAGCACCACCTATTGGTAACTACAGTATTACAACCAATACACGACATCTCCCTTCTTTAGATCAGGGCTTTTCAAAGTGTGGGGCGCGCCTCCCCTAGGGGGAGCCAGAGTTCTTCGGGGGGCGCAACGTGAGGAAAAATAAACCAGAATAAGTTACTATTGCGGACATTTAGCGAACTTCAGCTAGCCTTTGCCAGAGACAAAATGGATCGATTTTTAGTACCTAAAGCTACAGTGAGTGAGGAGACAGAGTCTGGGCCAAGCAAAAAAAAAAAAAAAAAAAGAAGGAAGTATGACCACGATTATTTAAAGTTTGGATTTTCATGGACTGGATCTGAAGATGCTCCACTGCCACAGTGTATTGTCTGCCAAGAGGTGCTAGCTAACGATGCTATGAGATGTTTAAAATGTGTAAAAAAAAAAAAAAAGATGTTTTAAAAAAGCACAGATGTTTAAAATGTGTAAAAAAGATGTTTTAAAAAAGCAGATGTTTAAAATGTGTAAAAAAAGATGTTTTAAAAAGCACAGATGTTTAAAATGTGCAAAAAAGATGTTTTAATAAAGCTCATATGTTTTAAATGTGTAAAAAAGATGTTTTCAAAAAGCACAGATGTTTAAAATGTGTAAAAGAAAAAAATAAAAATGTGTACAACAACCATTTTTTAAAAATACGAATGGAACATTAAGTATTAGCAACAACAAAAATTGTAAGGGGGGGCGCTGTTGTTTATTTGCTCTCTGAGGGGGGGCTGACTAACTCAAATCTTCTCACTAAACAAGGTAAAACTTAACAAAACACAATTACGTCACTTCCTTAAGCAGTCTCTGCTATTACTCCCAGTATCTAAGAGGAACTCTTATAGGTCTACCAAAACGTGAAGTTTTTACACTGTTGTCAGTGCTCCCAGTCTCTTTTCTCACCAATGATTTTGGTGTTTGCGGTGGTGACTTTGCAGACAAGTGACTTTCTTGGTAGTCCTTCTGTTCTGGTTCAGTCCCCGCAGGCTGCTGTCCGTTCTCCATCAGTGGCAGTGACTCATGAACACATTCAGCAGTCTCATGTTGTTCTTGTTGTGGCGCATTCAAGGTTTCCTTGGTTTTCATAATGTGTCTCCTGTTCCTTCTGTAGATCTGCTCATTGTCAGTCTGTACCAAGTACGACCTTGGCTGATCATGTTTCTTCAGAATGACAGCAGGTTGCCATTGGTTCTGCTATCTGACTCGTACCCTTTCTCCTCCTCTCATTTCAGGGAGTTTCCTAGTTCCACAGTCAAAATAGCGTTTCTGCATATTTTGTCTGTTCATCAATCTGCTCCGCACATGTTTATATACTCCTGGCTTTAACAGGTATTTTGACACAGGTATTTTTGTCTTCAGCCTCCTTCCCATAAGCAGCTGCGCAGGGGAGTATCCTACTCCATCCAGTGGTGTGTTTCTGTACTCCAACAGAGCAATATATGGGTCTCTGAGACTATCCTGTGCTTTTTTCAGCAGATTCTTCACTGTTTGAATGGCTCTCTCAGCTTGGCCATTTGACTGTGGAAACTCCAGACTCGATGTAGTGTGTTTAAACTCCCAGCTGGTTGCAAATTCTTGCATTTCTGCACTTACCAGCTGTGTTCCATTGTCCTAATAAAGTACATCAGGTACACCATGTCTGGCAAAAATAGACTTTACAGCCATAATGATGTGCTTGCTTGTAGTACTATTCAACTTGGAAATCTCTGGGTATTTAAAGTAGTAGTCGACACACATATATTCTCTGCATTATTGAAATGAAAGAGATCTATTCCAACTTTTGACCATGCTCTCTCAGGAACTGGATGAGATATCAAGGGCTCTCTGGGATTGTTGTTTTTGTGTTTGTTGCACACTGCACATTTCTGCACAACTTCCTCAATTTGTTTTGCCATGCCTGGCCAAAACAGGATATCTCTTGCTCTTGCTTTACTCTTTACAATTCCCTATTATGTGCTTTGTGAATTTTGTCTAGCATCTCTTCTCTCATCTTTGTCGGAACAACCAGTTTTGAGTTTTTTAACAGTAGTCCATCGGAATATGTCAGCTCCTTTCTGAAAGTCCAGTACTTTTGGATTGTATTGGGAACTTGACTCTGTGACTCAGGCCATCCATCCTGTACTGCCTGTCTGACCAGTCTCAGTTCCTCATCCTGTTCTGTTGCATCTTTGAATTGCTGACACCTTTCTTCTGAAACAGGTAACTGTTGGACTACATAGCTCACATCCAACTCGTCCTCCTGCCACTGTTTTCAGAGGATAGTGTTCTCTTTTTATTGCTTTGTTTAAGTCCTGTGGATTCAGGCATATCCTTATCTTGTTTGGTTTCACAACTGTCACCATGCTGCTGACCCATTCTGTGGGCTCTGTTTGTTTTTCTATGACATCAAGGTTTTCCATCTTTTTTAGTTCCTTTTCAATGTCTTTTTTCAGGGCCACTGGGACCTTTCTGGGAGGATGAATCACTGGTGTAACATCTGGGTTTACCTGAATATGGTGAACTCCCGGAACACAGCCCAGTCCTGTGAATAAATCCTCATATTCACTCAACATGTCTGTCTGTGTTTTTTCTCCCATTCCATATCCTCTTCACCACTCCAGGCGCAACACTAGACTCTTTTCCAAGTACTGCTCTAGCATCATGCTTTATTACTTGAAAGTCCACATCAAGCTCTTTGTCCTTGTATTGGCATTTAATGGTCTTCTGCCCTAGTGGCTTTTCTTTGTGCCCCAAAAAACCCCACTAACTTATAGCAAGATTTGTCCAGTTTCTTTTCACTCAGTTTCAGTGCATCCAATTCTCTCTTGGATATGACATTACAGTCAGCACCTGTGTCTATCTGTACAGTGAGTGTCTGGTTGTTTATATTCAGCATTACAGTCCAGTCATCTTTGTTTGTTTGCACATCTACTTTGTCTAGCTTGTTCACATGGCTTATTTCTGTTTGTTTCAGCTCAATTGTCCCTATGAACATGTCATTCTCACTTGCTGTGTCACGTCCAATACCTTGTATTTTCCGTCAGATTTCTGCCTGTCCGTGGCTCATGCACATTTTTGCATAGTGATTCTTTCCGTGACAAGAGTTGCAGGTTTGGCCATATGCAGGGCACTTCCTTGGCTCATGTTTATACCCACATTTTCTACAGTCTACTTATGTTTTTTCTTTCTTTGATCGTGTTTGTGGTCTCTCCTTTTTTTTTTTCCATGTGTTTTTTGCTTGTGTAATTTCTGAACCGGCACTTCAGTTTTTTCATGTAGCTTTTTTAGCTGGCTTTGGCTCACCTCGCTAGCACGGCAAATGTCTACTGCTCTCTGTAGCATCAGCTCCGGCTCTCTTAGCAATCTGCCTCAGATCTGATCATTTGTGGTTCCACATATAACTCTGTCTCTTATTAATGACTCAGTTAACTCTCCAAACTCACAGTCTTTCGGTTTGTTTTTTAGATCAGTGACATATGCATCAATGGACTCTGTATTTCTTTGCACCCTCGTAAAAAAACAAATGCCTCTGGTATGTCAGGTTTTTTTGAGGTTCACAGTAGTTTTTAAACAGATCTTTCAATACGTCCAGATCATCAACATCGTCTTCAAACTGAAATGTGTTGAATACTTTGATGGTGTCGTCTCCGGCAACATGGAGAAAAATAGCACATTTTACTTTCTCCGACTTCTCTGCTATTCCGCTAGCGATGAGATATATGTCGAACTTTTGATTCCAGACTCTCCAGGTTTCAGCTAGATTACCTTCTAAGCTCAACGTCCCTGGAGGTTTTTGCAGCTCCATGTTTTCTTTTTTTAATTTTTAAATTCTGGGTTAATTTAGTTCTGACACCATGTAATGCATGTGACTCAAGGAAGAGACAGCTGGTAGGAGACTGAACAACGTTTACTGGTGCAGCTTCATTATATACCTTGTATAGCCTTGTAATGTCACAGCACCGCCTATTGGTAACTACAGTATTACAACCAATACACTACAGTCCTCCAAAAATGTTTTGAGAATGTCAGAGTGGTTGAAGATAGTGTGAGGCCACCTGTCAAAATTGAACCAGAGGTGGACTTTTCAACAAGATAATGATTCTAAGCACACTAGCAAATCCACTATGGAATGGCTCAAAAAATAAGAAATGGAGGGTTATGGAATGGCCTAGTCAAAACCCAGATTTGAACCCCACTGAAATGTCGTGTGTGTGTGTGTGTTCAGTTTGCAACTGAAGCAAGAGTGGTAAAAAATTTCAGCAAGTAGATGTCAGAGACATTGGAGAGAGGTGGATAATTATGCAAAATGCCTACAAGAAGTTATTTCTGCTAAAAGCTTCTTTTAGCTTCTGAGGCCAAGGATGTACTTTCTCCACAGAAGAATATTACATCTATTGATATTTTTGAGTATGATAAAAAAAATTAAAACAATTTAAAAAATAATAAAAAAAGTTAGTTTTCCTTGTGGGCGGCACGGTGGTGTAGTGGTTAGCGCTGTCGCCTCACAGCAAGAAGGTCCTGGGTTCGAGCCCCGGGGCCGGCGAGGGCCTTTCTGTGTGGAGTTTGCATGTTCTCCCCGTGTCCGCGTGGGTTTCCTCCGGGTGCTCCGGTTTCCCCCACAGTCCAAAGACATGCAGGTTAGGTTAACTGGTGACTCTAAATTGACCGTAGGTGTGAATGTGAGTGTGAATGGTTGTCTGTGTCTATGTGTCAGCCCTGTGATGACCTGGCGACTTGTCCAGGGTGTACCCCGCCTTTCGCCCGTAGTCAGCTGGGATAGGCTCCAGCTTGCCTGCGACCCTGTAGAAGGATAAAGCGGCTAGAGATAATGAATGAATGAATGAGTTTTCCTTGTGATTTTCTTCAAGATTTTACTGATTTTGTTCAGTATATGAACAGTATCAGTATGTTTTTGTTCAGTATATCTGTACACTGTATTATAAAGGGTGAAATTTTTCCTTGTTCAAATATGTTGAAAAAATCAATAATTTCCATGGAATGTACTTTTTTTCACATGACTATACATATACGTGAGAAAAGTGTAAATTACATGTTTGGGGTTTTTTTTTAGCCTGAAAGATCCAAAGCTCCCCATGGACTTGCATTTGTTTACAGGTTAGTTTTGCCTGGATCAAGATAGCGGATGTGTTGGCATATTCCAGCCAATAATTTAGTGAGTAGTGCCGGCTTTTACTTTATGTTTCAAACTATAGCCGACTCTTATCACTTCCCACGCTTGTTACAAGAGGGATGGTGACTGGCTAAACAGGGTCATGTGATACAGGTACATTCCATATATTAACACAAGGGGGCAGATTTCAGTCATACACAGATTGTGAGTGGGGGAGGATACACACAAAATTCTTAAGAAACTCACTTTTTTGTCAGAGGTGTGTGGCAATGGGGGCGTGGCCAAGCGGCAGTTAGTGAATGGAGGGCGGGATCGGGGAAGGTCAGTGGCTAAGTCATGGTTTTAAGTTTCTTTATAGACCAGTCTAATGCAAGTAAGACAGTTTCACAAAAGTTAAGACTAATTTTTTAAGTCTAATTTTAGGCTTAAAAAGTAAGACACCCTCCCCCCAGTCTAATATGGGTCTAAGGGCTATGTCCATCACAGCGTAGAGGACAGACCCTGCCAACACACCCTTGTGGGGCCCATATGGGTTGGATATGGGCTGCCCAGCTGGGCTCCAGTCAGTTTTGTCGGGGGGTTCCATGGTGGCCCCATGTGGGCAAGCCCAGTTGGGCTAAAGGTGGGTTTCACATGGGCCCTAGCTAAAACCCACTTGGGCAACCCAGGTTTCTCCCATCTGGGGCCCACACTGAGTGGGCTCATTATGGGTTCCTGATTGTACCCTTCAAGGTAATAACTATTATGGGGGCTTATTTTACAGTCAGCCCATAGTACAGTTCTTTACACAAACAACAATGACAAAAAGACTAGTAATACAATTACTTTTTATTGCTATTTACAAAAAATAAAAACTAAGTTTTTATTACAGAAATCACTGAGGGGAAAAAAAAAACACAATTTAAATTTCCTGAGGGGCTGCCTCTCTGGCCTGACGGGCCTGTCGATTGCCCCCCCGGTCCCTAGCACCAATCAGCCACTTCAAGACCGCCTTCTCTGTGTCCTTTGATCTGACTGGTCATTGCATTCTTCTTCAAGGCTCCTGCAAGGCACAAATATAGCAGTGACTTACTTCATGTAACAACTCTCAGCCAGGTTTGCAGAAGCAATAGAGTTTCTCAAAAAATTGAATATTGTGGAAGTTTGTTAAAGGAGAAATCTAGTGTGAATCAATCAATAGCCCAGTTGTTAAGGTTCATTGAAGGTTATCTGTATGTATGTGGTCTATGTTGCATCACATTTTCTTGTTCTTTTTCCTGACAACACTTGTTGACCTCAAACAACCGGGCTAATGACTGATTCACACCAAACTTCTCCTTTAATTTCAGTAATTCGATGTATAAGGCGAAGCTCATACATTAAATAGATTCATCAGACATTAAGTGAAATATTTCTAGCTGTTATTTGTTTCCAATAAAAGGTACTCTATTCTAAGTTTAGGAAAACTGTGTAGCGGAGTAATATTTTAATAACATATCGAAATATTGCATTTCATGTCTGCGTATTGAGCCGTAGGGGGTGTGTCATTCAGTTCAATAAAAAAACAAGAACCGTTGCATTCCTAACTATTACACCCCAGACATCACCTATGCCCACCCTTACACACACCTGTAGTTGCCTTTACAGTTCAATAAACATGTTTGGTATTATGATTTCTTTCTAATATTGTACAACTTAAACATTATCCATATGCACACCTACCATAAATTACTTCAAACAGCTTGAGGGGCTTGAATCCTCTCTTGCCGTTTCTCCCCACGAAGTTGTACTGTCTGGATAGGTTGTGGTCAATGAGGAACGCCATCATCCTTCTCGTGGCCCCGTCAACAGTGCCCCCTCCAATGTCCGCCACAGCTGCAATCTGAGAGGGAACAAAGGCAGTACAAGGCAGGTCAATCTATATTCCTCACTGGAGTAAACCTCTCAACATGAAAGAACTGCCAGATGCATGGATATTTGAAAGTTAGGGTGCGCACATACAGTAGTAGATACAGTGTGAAAGAGTGGGAAGATCCCACTAGTGGATCGAAATGTTGCCTTATAGTTAAATAATAAAGTGTTTTTGGAGCGTATACCCAGTGTGCAGACCACTCTTTCACACTGTTCTCATAACTTTCAACAGCACTTGGCAACGTGAAACAACAGGGCAACAGGTTGATTCAGTCCACATACTGTAATACATTTAACATACATACCAGTTCTGACATGAAGGTGGGGTTTGCCTAGTCTGGTTAACACCAGACCATATCACAAGTGAAATATGGTCTGGAATCCGCCTATTGAATTTCTCGTAGGGGAGGTGTGGTTTACGATTGTCAACGGCCGTTTATTGGACGTTGCGAATGTCTATCATTTGGCGTATACATAGCCCATGGCCAATCATGGCAGTTGTACCCGGTGACGTAGTTAGAGCGATGAAGAAGACGAAGAGGCAAAGAAAGACTGAAATGCCAAATGCTGTTCTTTTTTTAAAACAAACTTTAGCTCTAAACTATTCAGAACAGTGTCTAAAGCTTGATCGAAAGTTTGGTTCGTATCGCTCGCCGCCATGTTAAATGTGATCTGTAAACAGTCCCAAATAAACTACAAGCTTCCGTTTGTCGAGTAGTACGCGTCACCGTCTTTCCACCCCTCCCCACTCTCTGATTGGCTCCCTAACTCAGGCGAGCCTTTAGACCATAGTTTCCATGCTGTCTTTTCAGATTGGAACGATTGTGCAAAGCAGCATGGGATTTCCCAGGCTAGGGTTTGCCAGTTTTTCTTCCATGCAGTCGACTTCATTAACCGTCTTGAGGGGGAAACCCTCTGGAGTAGAACAAACGGGGTTGGCAATGTTGTGTCGATCTTGGAGAAGTGCCTGGAGAATCCTCCCATGGTTCCTCTGTGTGTCTTTCACCTCCTCAAGGAGGGTCAAAATGCGAACAAACATGCTATCCCAAATGTCTCGTCTTGGGGTTGAAGACCCGTGGGTAGGAGCAGGGGGTGCAGGGGTCTGTATAGACCTGTGGGTGGGTGGAGGGGGTGGAGGGGTCTGCAGAGACCCGTGGGTGGGTGGAGGGGTCTGCAGAGACCCGTGGGGGGGTGGAGGGGTCTGCAGAGACCCGTGGGGGGAGGGGGGGAGGGGTCTGCATACATCTCAGAGTAGATGGAGGCCTCGGAGGTGATGGAGATGCCTGATTGTTGATGTCATCGTCATCCTCATCTTCAGCCTCGCTGGACATGACCACTTGCCTAAATAAAAATAAAATTTAAAAAACAGTTTTCGTAAGTTTAATTTAGTGACAAATTGAGCACCTGCATACATGTCAACCTTTGGTCAATCAAACCTGTATAACCAACCTCCAAAATCCGTATTTCCCTTATAAAATCCGTATAAGATGCAAATTAAAATAATTTACCTAAAATTTGAATGATAATTAACAATGATATATCCCAGTTACTTTTTATTCAATATTAATAACAATAAACCTTCAGAATGAATACAAAGCTCTAATGTTTGACAAAAACACAAAGTGTTATCAGCGTAGTTACGAAGGAAATACTTCGTTGTTTGGAGACAGGTTTCACCGAGTGGCTATTATGCGCGAGACTTCACATTAGCCACAAAGTCAGGAAAATCTGTTTGTAAAATTACGTTATAATGACCAAATACAATGAAAAGTATTTTTCCAGTCTCACCTGTGAAAGGTAATCCCATGTGATCTCGTTTGGATGGTAAACCTGTTGGTACAGTTAAACGCAGCACATGAATGAGGCATCTTTATTCTCGGCTACTGTCTAGACGCTATACCAGAGACGGTTGAAGAATCTCCACTTTGCCACATCCAATATGGCGGCGAGGATGATGTATGATTCTACGCAGAAGGCGGTGTCTATTGCCGCTTTTCCACTACAAACGCGGCTGAGCCGTGCCGTGCTGAGTCGAGCTGAGTCGAGCTGAGCGGGGCTATTGAAGTTGCATTTCGACTACAACCGCGCTGAACCGTGCTGGCTGGAAGTGGGTGGACACATTGGGTGGAGTTAGCGAAAGTGGGTGGACGTCACGTGATGTCGTTAAGCAGCGCAAACAGTGACATCAGTGACAGTGGCGGAACAAGTCAGAGCCGGGCCGGGGGCGGGGCAAATGACCGGGCATTTTATTAAAGCTTATCATAACATCATTTTAGGCTACAAAATGTCCGCAACTGCGGTGTTTACCAATTTCAACACTACCGGGTGCAACTATGTTATTTAGTACATCAAGTCCTTCAAACGAACATGTAACTCAGAAACAAAAAACATTAGGATACTGTACATGGCTCATAATAAAACATCAATAGCCTATACTGCGCACATTATTTGAAGGGCATACGAATGAGCGCTCAGAGGTTGCAACGGTGACAGGAAGAGTCAGAAATAAAAGGAGGGCGGTGCAAACCTCACTGAATGCACTGTGTTTACCAATTTCAACACTACGGGGTGCAACTATGTTATTTTGTACATTAAGTCCTTCAAACGAACATGTAACTCAAACAAAAAAAACATTAGGCGACATACTGTACATGGCTCATAATAAAACATCAATAGCCTACTGCGCGCATTATTTGAAGGGCATACGACGAGCCTTGCGCTCCGCGAACTTGTCCACGATGCTCTGTATGTCACTGATTCAGTGAGCTTTTAAGCGGTAGTCTCACGACCCGGATAGTAAACAATAAACATGGAGGACATGGAGTCGTTAGTGTTGCTGGTCTTGGTGCTGTGGCTTGTTGTCACCGACAACGCCAACAGATACTGGCAAGAGCGTATAGATGAGGCGAGGCGCATAAGGCTTCAGAAATTCTCGTAATTCGTAATTATTCTTCTTCCGGGTTTGCGGTGTTTACAGATCCCAGCGCGCTCGCGGGGCGTGTGTGGGCATGTGAGGACACTCCTCCTCACCAATCAGTGCACAGGGGAGTGTCTGCTCACGCCCCCAACCTCACTCGGCACGGCTTGGCTCGCTTCAGCCCCACTCCAAAACGGTGCGAGTTTTAGGGGCTAAGCAGGGCTGAAACGAGCTGAGTCGTGCTGGTTTTTGGTAGTCGAAACGCGAGCCGTGTCGGGCTGAAGTGAGCTGAAGCGAGCTGAAGTGAGCTGAAAAAGGGTAGTGGAAAAGGGCCATATGTTTATATGTCTATGACTTCACGGTTGGCGGGATTCTTGCAATGTGGTGTGCGCATGATCAAAAGTGGAATGAAGTCTCGCTACCACAAGACAACGCGCGATTTCATAAGACTCTTTACTGGCTGTCTGTGGTGTACAGTACGTTTGTAAATGTTATGCGCTCTTTTATCATCGTGGGAATTGATTATAGCTCTAAATAAATATTGAAGTTTTTTTAAAGAATTCATATAACTTTATTTATACGCCCGTATACTACGTTTATTGAATCAAATCCGTATAAAATACGGCCATTCCGTATAGGTTGACATGTATGCACCTGTGGCACATCCTAAAGCAGAAGTTAGAGAAAAACAAGGTGTCTTTTAACATCCACTTGCTCTGAAATGTCATCACAAAGGAGTGGGAAAGGGTTACAGTAGAAACCAAGGCATCTTTGGTGAATTTCAAGGCCATACAGGTTAAGGCAGTTCATAATAGTGGTGCTCACACAAAATATTGACAGTATGTATGAGCATAATTAGGACATGTTCGCTGTGGGGTGTACTTAATTTCGTTTCCAGCTGTTTCAGCATTAACATTATGTTGAGATTTTCAGAAGACTACAAATTTCTGTTGTTATACAAGCTGTACACTGCCTTCTTTAAGTTGTATGTTTCATTTCTAGTGCTGTCCCATGAAAAGATTTAACAGAATATTTGCAAAAATGTGATGGTTGTTCTCACTTTTCCCCCTTGTTACTTTAAGTGATTACATTTATTATTATTTATTAGTTCATCATATATTTGTTCATTCTACTGTTCTCTATAATTCAAATAGCCTCACCTCCTTTTGCGCTTCCCCCTGCCCATATTCTCTGTAGACTCAGGCTTGGTTGATACATCTGTATTCTGTTCATATTCCACTAACTTTGAGCGAGCAATTTCATATGTTGCTGTGGGAGACAGACAAATCAGTGGCAATTAGTTTCATTCAGAGCAAAATTAAAGGTGGAAAATGAGTCCTTGCATGGTTTTTAACACAATTTCATTTTTTTGTATCGAACCGTAGAGCAACTCCCCTTGATCAGTTTTCTGCCAGCCCCATGAAAAATTTGAAGAAGAAAACAAACAAACAAACAAACAAACAAACAAACAAACAAACAAATTGTCTTGGGAGGCAACAAGGGGGTTGTACACATCAAACAAACACTGGGCACAGGCTGTGCACCAAAACATAAACCACTTCCAGCCAATCAACAACATGGTCAGGGGAGGGGGTAGGGGTTAGTGAGTGTGCACATATTGGTGGGGGCAGTGAGCAAAGTTGATTTAGTTACTGGAATTTGAGAGTACCGTTTCGTATAGCATTTTAGGTATTTACATGGAATGTCAACGGAAGTGATAATGCAGGAACTCATAGTGCACCTTTAAACAAAATCTACAATGAACTCATCTTGTAAGATAATATAATACAAAATACACATGGGCACATTACCAGCTTTTCTCTTCACGGTCACTTCGTGTGTCACCCAGTCAGTGCAAGGGTCCTTTTGCTTTATGGCTGCCCTTGTCGAGTTCATCTTTGCTGGTGGCCAATAGAGATCTTGCAGTCACGTGACCAGAAAGTAGACAACCCCCATCTTGTCGGTCAAAAACACCGCTGAATACTGCTGCACTCGTGTACAGAATGGATCAATTTCAACCGACGGACTACACGGCTCATTTTTCTAATGAACAGATAACTAGATATATGTCTAAAATAAACGATCTACAGATTTGTGACCCTTATGGCTTTCCGGACGGAGTTTTCACGACCGGATTTTGAACTGCCAGCGGAATTATTGGTGGGACATGGCGATTCATTTCCGCCAGTTCGTTCATGTCGGTCAGTTCAGCAAAGAAATTCGTTCGTTCAGTTCGTTCACTCGTTCATTTTGATGACATCACACCAAAGCGGCACAACAATGGCTGTCGTCCGAAGTTTAGTTCATCTTGAGTGAACGAGAGGTGGCAGAGGTGCCATCCACAATAGATTTTCATACATTACAATGTGCTTGAGAAAAAGATGGAAGAAAAACATTATCCTAGCATTATCTGAAAAAGACTACATAAACAAAGCTCTGAAAGTTAATTAAATGTAGATGAGAATAAAGCTGTTTTTATATTTATTATATTTATTTTAGTAGAGCCATGGTCTGCCGGCTATGCAGTTGTTCTCTCAAACCCATTAAGCAAAAAAAAAAAAAATTGCTTATTTAACAGCAACACTCATTTCAGAGAATAAACAATTTTACAAGTCATCGTATTCAGCGAACAGTAGCCTGCGATGTCTCTCTGCTGCATTCATGATCATTCATTGTTTGTCCTGGTCATGGACATGGAAACGGTTGTTATGCACGAACATTCGATTGACGTCACGTCTAGCGAGACCTTTTCCAGCTGTTCGAGCAAGAGACCTCCTTTTCTCTCCTTGACGCGGACGAGGGAGGGGGATGCCGACAAAGTTGAGAAGAGACAATTCATCATCTTAACTCGACAGGTAAAATCATGATGGCTGTATGAAATACATTGTTGTTTTATATGGTTTATTATTGCCAAGTTGCTTAGAGCTCTCAGTCTGAGGCCACCAATTTAAAATTGAAACGCAGGAATATCTGTTTTTGCTCGACTGCTAAGGTAAGACCAGACATGTAGCTCCTTTGGTTTTCGGAGTTATGCTCTGATGTACTACGTCGTGTACTTTTAGTTCGTGCAAAAATATTTTGTAGAACCACCTGACCAACCATGTCGGTTTACCCCCTTGTCGAATATCACACGGACGTGACCGTGTACCACCATACCATTAATGTTTGCCACCATAACCATCTGCTTTGTTAATGTGATTAAGGCTGTTAGCATGCCACCTGTTCGGGCGGAGTCGAAGTTTGTTTCGCGGCCAAATAAATCCCCTCGGCTGAGAAGATGACGGTAGCATGGTGCATCTAACCCTACGAAATTCTACCATGCTTTTACTATGGCTAAATAACCATGGCTTTCATGGCGTTTTTTGGGCAATTGAGCGCCATTTAATTAATCCAGAGTTACTATGACATGCCATGCCAGGGTGGCCGCGAGTCCTTAAAGTCTTGTGTTATTTTTTTTGTCAAATAAGGCCTTGAAAAGTCTTGAAATGTCTTAAAATTTCAAACCCAAATGTTTTAAAATTTTGCAGAGGAATCATTGACATTCATGTCTCTTTGAACTTTGGGGGATAAAAAAAGAAAGCAGTTTGGTAGCCACATACAGAGAGAGTATCACTTGCATGGATTTTGGGCTTTAGCACGTGCCTCACGTGCGTTTCTGGTCAAAGATTTTTCAGCTTTATTTTCACGTGTATAATCTTGCGTGTTGCTCTAAAATGTCTAATAATAATGTCTTAATTTTCACTTGGTCAAACCTGTAGACACCATGCATGGTTAAACCATGGCAAAACTAGTTATAAGTGTGTTGAATGTAAAGATAGTTTAAGTAAATCATTTAATATGGTGGGTGTGTAATGTCAGCAAAAAAGGGCGATGTATACTCCTGAGTTGTGGGTCAGAAAGATTGTAATTTATAGATAATAGGAATAGAAAAGGAATAGAACATCAACTGTAACTGTCAATACAAATGACAAAGAACAAACAGCTCAATGAACTCTCTCTCTCTCTCTCTCTCTCTTTCTCTCTCATTCATTCATTCATTCATTCCAGTTGGCGTTGAGGAAGACCAGCTGCCGAACTTTGGAGGACTTGAGCCTGCTCCTGCGGTCAGTAATTATCCCTCCCATCTTACTGAACACGCTCTCTGACGGAACTGATGAGCCGGTGACACACAGCCTCTGCCTCATCAAAGCAGTCAGCCGGGGATAGATGGTGCTGCGACTCTTCCACCAGGCAAGTGGATTTTGAGACCTTGGTAGGAGGGACTCCTGAGAGTAAGCCCGCACCTCAAGGATCGCCTCAGCAGAGCTACTTCCCTGAGAGACGAGGCCCGACTCCTGGTCATCAAAGTCCTTCCAGATCATGCTCTCACTGGCTGAGGCTGATGACGCTCCATCTTCTGCCACACCTTCAATCTGGCTTCCACTGATTGGCACTTGAGCAGCTGCTTGAGTCAGCCTCTGCGTGACCTCAGAGGCAGCGTGGTCGTCAGAGAAGGCCTTCTTCTTGAAACGGGGGTCCAGGTAGGATGCCTCTGACAGAAGGGTGTTAAATTCCATCCTGTGAAACCTTTTGGCCATGAGGCCGTTGAGGGCTGTCAGGAGGTCAAGTTGCCCTCAAGTTGTTGGCCGTCATGCGCTGAAGCCCCCTTGCCAACAGAATAATTTTTGAGGCGGTCACGTATCTGAAAAAGCATAAGGAGACATAAATTGAAGGTTTTACACATTGTCCCCCAGCGTAGCCCCAAAACACACACACACACACACACACACACACACACACACACACACAGCTTTTTTGTTACAGTTGGTCACAGTTTTTATTTATTGACTCATGTTTAATTTTAACATTATGGATCAACCCCTTTGCGCAGAGCCTAGACTCTCTGTATTGTCATAGCAATGTTATGACGTTTTTGAGTATTTATAACAGTGAATGGGGCCCATCCACGCAAAGAGGCTTCATGAATTGCATAATGTGTTCTATCTATCTATCTATCTATCTATCTATCTATCTATCTATCTATGAATTGCAGTGTATTGGCGTACAGTATGATTTTACCCCCACAATTAAGTTATCAATATCAACAGGTTTTTTTTATTATTTGCACACAGTAGAGGTAGCATTGGAAGTGTTGTATTTGACACAAGTTTTCTGTTGTGATCTGTTTCAGCTCTGAACCCTAGCTGTAGAGCCTCCCCCCACCCCCAAGATGGATACCCTCCCCACCCCCCAGGATGGATTCCCCCTCTCCCCTGAGAGATGAGGCCCGACACCTGGTCATCAAAGTCTCTCCAAATCATGTTCTCACTGGCTCCCCTCTCCCGCCAGTTCCCTTGCCCTCCCCCCTCGCCTTCCCTAATGCATATGTATTTAATATATCTATATGTATTATTATTATATCTATGATCTCCTAACCATTCTACCCCTCATTCCTGCTACACCCTACGTTTCCTTGATGAACTATTTAAATGCACTATTTATTATTATTTATTATCTATTTCATTAAGAGTCCCATATTCCTTTTCCATAATCCAAATCACCCCCCCCAAAAAATGCACTATTTATTATTATTTATTATCATTATTATTATTTATTTCATTAAGAGTCCCATATTCCTTTTCCATAATCCAAATCGTCCCCACCCCAAATGAGTTTCCTGAGTGTAAGCCCACAACTCCAGGATTGCCTCAGCAGACCTACCCCCCAATTTCAATGCACTATTTATTATCTATTTTATTAAGAGTCCCATATTCCTTTTACCTAACCCAAATACACCCCCCCCGCTATACCCTACATTTCCTTCATGAACTAAGAACTATTTCAAGCACAATGATCAGCTGTAGAGCCCCAACCCCACCCCCAGCTGTTTTTAAATTATTGATTTATTAACTTACCTCTCTGCGCTGATCTCTGTGGTGACCTCCTCAAAAGGCTGCAACACCTCACACGCTTCCGTGATGGCTTCCCACTCGTTGGGGGAAAGGGTTGCCATGCTAGGATTTGTGAGGGCCATGGTGCTCACAGTGGCATCCTTCATGTGGCTGAACCGCTTCAGCATGTACAAGGTGGAGTTCCACCTTGTCGGACAGTCCATAATTAACTTAAGGTCTGGGAGCTGCATTTATCTGAGTGTCCCTCTCAGCCTCTCTGCTGCCACGGTACTTTTATGGAAGTGCTGCACTATTGCTTTCACCTTCTCCACAGTGCCCTCCATCACACCCAGCGACCCTCTAACAATTAAATTGAGTGTGTGGGCAAAACAGGACAACTGCCTCCAGTCTAGCTTCCTTACAGCTGCCACAACGTTGGCAGCGTTGTCAGTGACACAGGCCACCACCTTATCAGAGACGCCCCACTCCTCCGCAATCTTGCTTAGCTGCTCTGCCAGGTTGTCTGCTGTGTGCCGGTCTGAGAATTCAAAACAGTCCAGCAGATAGCTGACCATCTCAAAATCCTCATCAATGTAGTGGCAGGTCACTGACAAAAAGCTGGTGGTCGTCCGGGATGTCCAGCAGTCGGTGGTTAGGCATACTGATGCAGCCTGTGCCACTTTCCCTTTCACCTTGGCCTGGCACTAAAAGAACCGATCCGGTACCATGGTCTGCGAGAGCACCTTCCTGCCAGGCAGTGTGTAGGAAGGATTTAAGGCCTTCGTGTATTCCCTGAACCCCTTGTCCTCCACAGCAGAGAATGGCTGAAGGTCAGTAGTGATCATTTTGATCAACTTCTCATCCACCTCCTTTTGCCACACGGCATTCATTGGTCGATGTAAAAACTGTGTCATCGGCACTTGTTCGGCAGCCCTTGACCTTGCAGATGTGGTTGGAGGTAGTGCCTGCTGTCCCCTGGCCCCTGCCCCCTGTCCTCCTGTCCCCTCCTGCCCCCTCCTCACCTCCGCTAACTGCAGGGTTGGGTGCCTGCTCTTCAGATGGCGATGTAAATTTGCTGTTGAGCCTCCTTTGAATGAGATGGTTGCCTTACAGGTTGTACATACCGCTGAGGTGTCTCCAGATGGATTAAAGAAATTCCAAATGGCACTCTTTTTTCTGGTGGTCATTGTTTCTTTTAGCAATTTTCAATAATCAATAATCAAACGCTGGTATGAATGGGTCAATGATCAATAATAAAGGTCAAAATGTCTGCCCCCAGCTAGGTCACCATCAGACAAACCAAAGTGGGGGTGTGTGGGGGTGGGGGTGATGGCGCTAATTTATTACAGTAGTGGAACGTCTCACTTTGTTTGTTTATTTATTTATTTATTTATTATTGCTGGGAATGTCATGTTAACTTTTTCGGTGCAAACATTGTGCACAGAGGCACAAGTGTTGACTTAACATGCACCCCCCCCCCCCCCCCCCATCCGCACCTAAGTTCATGTTAAAGACCAACGGAATATTCAACTCTCGTCCCAGCCGGGGCGAAGGGGGGGGGGGGGGGGGGGACTTATCATGATGGTAAAAGTTGTGATAAATCAAGTCACTGTAAAGTTAATCTGAAAAGGTAAATAAAGTTCTTGTAATTTTTATATGTATTCGTACTGCCTACATTGTTTGCATTGTTTCTTCTTGAACTGGTCTCAATTTTAAAAATCACAATTTACAATGACCAGTCAATTGTGTAATTGTGTACTGTATCTGGCGCTAGCTCCGTCCAGTACTACTCTGTCAACAACGAGAGAGGTGGTGGTGTTGCTGAAAAAATGAATACAAATGCTAGTTCTGAATAAATAAGTAGTGGCAGCCCACTGTATTTTATTCTCTCTTTTTTTAAGTATTATTATGAAATTGTAATAGACATGCATGCCCCCTGCCCCCATAGTGGTGCGAACTTTCTGATAATGGTATCTCCCAGTAGGCAAGGGAAATAAAGTAAAGCCAATTACGATAGATGCAGACTGTTTCATGCAGTTGTTCAAACCCATTAAGTAACACCCATTTTGCTCATATTCAACAGCAACGCTCATTACAAAGAACAAACCACTTTATTACAAATTGCATTAACATTAAAAAAACGAACACAGTATGCCGCGATCTCCAGAGCCACGTTCTTCATTGTTTATCACAGTCATGGAAACCGTTGCTATGTGCCCAGCCCAGTATGGCAGCAGGCAGGCTGGCTGCTGGCTGTTCGTTCGTGCGCGAACTGCTGAGCTCGTTCGCTGTGAACTGAAATGTATTGCTGAGTGAGAGCTCTAAATTGTAAACTAAAGACCTGGCATATGTCAACACTCTAATAATAGGGCTCAGATAGCCCTTAAAGAAGTAAAGTGGCGCTGCTCTGCACAGATCAAAATGCAAGTTGGACGCCCTTCTGCTACTGAACAGATCCTGCTGATTCGCCAACGACCGAGATTCAGCGACCGCCCTGCTGCCAGCGAGCAGAGACTGCTGATTCGCGAACGACCGAGAACGAGAGGCAGCGCGAACTAGTTCTAGTCGTTCACTTCGAAGACTCGTTCAAAAAGAACGGTTCGTTCGTGAACGACACACCACTAAGCGGAATACCCGGATGTGTATGATTACCTCATCAACTTTCCCTCGCTGTTCAGTGGTGAAGCACTGCGTGCTTATAAATCTCTGGACAGTTATCTTTACAGAAATTCAGGATTTGTCAGCAACTCAGATGTGGCATCTTGTAAACAAAATAACTATCCTCATTAGATGGGTAAGTCACTTAAGTATTGAGTATAGCACTGACCAGCCGATTATAGAATAAGGTAATTCCAAATCGTCCGTCTTGTTTACATGGATCTGGCATTGGAGAGGTAGAGGCTTGGCAGTGGAGGTTTGAGTAGCTGTTTTCTGAGCTTAGTCAACAGGCCGGCTCTGCCTGTAGCCTCGCTTCTGCTCCCGGCGCCGCCTCCTTCGCTTTGCTTCCAATAACAATCCACGGAGACCTCGCTGTCTCGTCCGGAATGTTTTTTTTTTTTTCTCATCCGGAATGTTGTGCATGCGATGGAAATCACTACAAACCGTCATTTTCTGCTGGAAACCAATGTCCAGTAAGTCCATACGGTTATAGTGGATATTGAAGTCCGGTACAGACGAACAACACGCAAAAATACACACAAAAAACATAAAAACCGTGCACAGGTAGGGAGAGCTTGTAGCCGCAGCCATTGTAGTAGAATTGTATATAGTAGGGTTTTCCAGAAGAAAAGGTAGAAGTAAAAGCAGAAGTAGAAGTAGAAGGCGGAATATGGCGTTTGACCGACAAGATGGCGTCTGTCACAATCTGGATCGGCTGTGACGTCACATGCAAGATCTCTATAGCATTCATCCTCCTCAGGCCCAGTAAACCATTTGGTTGCTATAACTGCCAGTCCGTGATTTGAAAACTCCACTACAGCGAAAGGTAACATGCTTAAAAAAAAATACACATATAAATAAAAAATAAACAGCACTTTAGTGCAAGAGTGGCAATGCCACGTATCCAGTCTTGAATGGCAACAAAGCCATTTTTGTTTTCAACTCATCCACAGGTAATAGCTGCAAGTGCTCAGATAAATTGCAAACAAAAAGAATTCCAAGATGTGAGGAGTCCTTTTGGTTAACATCGTGCAGTAAAAAAAAGGTAGTTATTGCCAAAGCCTAGCATCTATACTCGTATTATTATGCAGAATGATTTTACCAACCTTTTGTTCAGCCACACACGTGCTTGTCCAGACGCTCTTCTAACCAGGGATGAGAGTGGGTGGTCACCAAAAAAGCAGAAAACAAGATGGCGCCCGAAGCTTCATCTCGCTTTGAGTAAAAAAGCCGATACGAAAGAGAAACGTATTTTTGAAGCGCAGCGACGATGAACATGTGCTTTCGATAAAATAGAACAGATGCGGGTACTTTTGTAAGAACATGATTGGCTTTTGTTCTCTCTCACACTCTTGTAAGAGCTGTTATGATTGGCTTTTGTTCTCTCCCACACTCTTGTAAGAACTGATATGATTGGCTTTTGTTCTCTGTTACAAGAGTGTGAGAGAGAACAAAAGTCAATCATAACAGTTGTTTTCTTTTAGGTTATAGCAAACTTTATCTGTTATGCTCTAAAATTGAGAAATTTTATTTTTAATTGTAATTAATTTCGCGTTTTTTTTTAAAGATTATTTTATTACATCTCAACTGGTAGGTATGAGAGTAAAATTCCTTGTGTTTTTGAATTGAATTTAATTGAATTGGAGCCTTGCTGGAACCCACTTATAGCCCATCTAGTTTAGCCCATCTACTGCCCACCTATTACCCATGTGGGCTCCAACAACAAAGCCCACTTATTGCCCATGCTTAATTTAGCCCATTTAATGCCCACCCATTGCCCATGTGGGGCCCAACAACAAAGCCCACTTATTGCCCATGCTTAATTTAGCCCATTTAATGCCCACCCATTGCCCATGTGGGGCCCAACAACAAAGCCCACTCGAAGCCCATGCCCAGCCGAAGCCCACCTAGCCCAAATGAGGCCCATGTGGGCCCCAACTGTATGTGTTTGCAGGGGAGAGGATGAAGAGGACCAGCAAGGAGCTGGTCGATTTGTGCGCCAAATGTATGTGGAGAGAATCTTCAATGAAGACTGACTAATCTCCAACAGAAACTAAAGACAACTTGCATTGTGTGTTAGCGAAATAGTGTGTGAATCAGTGTGTGTGTGTGTGTTATTATTATTATAGTGTTGTTCTTGTTTTTGTGTTCTTGTTATTATTACTATTGTTATTATTATTACTATTGTTACTATTATTACTAGACATACTTTCTTAAATGAATAAAATTTAATTAAAAAAAAAAACAGTCAAGCCATAAGTGCCATCAATGTCAATAACTACAAGAAAGCTTGAAATGTTAAGGCAGTGAAGTACATTGCAAGTATGTAATACACGAAGTTAGGCTATTATAATCTAACTATAAAGTATTCAATAAAGAACAAACAGTGTAATGCCAGCTTATTCATTTTATTACTTATAAATAATATAAATATATATAAATAATATAAATATATCAATTCATTTATGCATATAATTACATCACCACTCATCACTTCTCTCTCTCTCTCTCTCACACACACACACACACACACACACACACACACACACACACACACACACACACATTACTACATCACTCCTCCATCTGCGCGAGTCTCTTCAATTTAAGTTGCAGTCTTTCCTTTTGGAGCTGCAAGACCTCAATCTCCAGAAGGAGTTTTTTCTTCTCCAGATGAAGGTTGTTGTATTGCTTGTCAAGCATCATGGCCATGGTGGTGGTTCTGGTGGTGGTGGCAGATGTCTGGGAGTCCTCCACAACCAGTTCAGGGATCAAGGAAACTTAAAAAAAAAATCAGACCAAGGTTTTCATTATTAGAAACTGTAGTCACACCACAACATAGTATTTAGGTCAGCTTGTTCCAAATGTCTTTCTTTACGTGTACTACCTACTGTAGCAGAATTTAAATCTATGTTGGTCAAACCAACGACTGTATAGTCTATGGGTCAAACCTATGTTCCATCGTTTAGTAACAGACCTTGGTATTAACTGAGTGGAATAGCTATTTTGCCATCGCAAGGTAACTGTAGCTTAGCTCAGTGCTGTGGGAACATAATCTCCCCTACTGTTTATGCTGACATGACAATAAAACCCCACTTGACAACGTTTATAACTTAAACAAGACTCTCTGTAATTTCCTCCTGATCAGTAGGCTCTTGGTGTAGTGTCACATCCGCGCAGGTACTGGGTGATGACAACTCCGAGGGTGAAGGAGCCTCAGCTTCAACGTTGCTAGCAACGTTGCTAAGGGAGTTGCTGCTGGGTCTGGCGAAGCCGGTTACTCCGCTCTCCTTTCCTCCTTTCACTCCCCAGAATAAGGGTGACTCGTCGCCATAAATGTTGATGACCATTTCGGTGGTTACTTTTAGTTTCTTCAAACCCCCTCCTGGGCGGCACGGTGGTATAGTGGTTAGCGCTATCCCCTCACAGCAAGAAGATCCTGGGTTCGAGCCCCGGGGCTGGCGAGGGCCTTTCTGTGTGGAGTTTGCATGTTCTCCCCGTGTCCGTGTGGGTTTCCTCCGGGTGCTCCGGTTTCCCCCACAGTCCAAAGACATGCAGGTTAGGTTAACTGGTGACTCTAAATTGACCGTAGGTGTGAATGTGAGTGTGAATGGTTGTCTGTGTCTATGTCTCAGCCCTGTGATGACCTGGCGACTTGTCCAGGGTGTACCCCGCCTTTCGCCCGTAGTCAGCTGGGATAGGCTCCAGCTTGCCTGCGACCGTGTAGAAGGATAAAGCAGCTAGAGATGATGAGATGAGAAACCCCTTCCTCCAGTGGGGATGTTTTTATGTTTGAAAATTTTTTTAAACCGTTTCTGCATGGCAGCAACATCTCTTCTCGCAGATGGATTAACACTATTCACAGACGACGTTATTTTTTCCCACATTTCATGTTTTTTCATATTGCTACATTCTTCGCTGAATTTGCCTAATAAAACGTCTTTGTAGGAATTAAATTCCTCTAATATAGTCAGATTTTCCGAGTGGCTAAACGGCACTGAGCAACCACTGTCCGCCATTTTTTTTTTTTTGAAAAGAGTCTTAAAATACCCAGAATCCTTTGCAGCATAGTACGACTTAAGATAGTCGGAGTCTTAACTGCTTTGTGCAACAGTATTTGTTAGACGTCTATGCTAAGCCCGACTATACCCGCTGTCTAAGTTAAAGTCATAGTCTAACTTAGTGAAACCGGCTGCAGGTGTCAATTAATGTGTGTGCATGTGTTTTTGTTGCAGGGATGGAGCATAAAAGGAGGGGGAAAGCAGAGAAGAGCGGATTCCCGACCAGAACACGTATGTGAGTGTGTGAGAGAGAGAGAGAGAGAGAGAGAGAGAGTGAGTGTGAGAGAGAGCGCGAGTGAGAGTGTGTGTGTGTGTGTGTGAGAGAGAGAGAGAGAGAGAGTGTGTGTGTGAGAGAGAGAGTGTGAGTGAGCGAGTGAGTGAGTGAATAGCATATGTGTAAAGCTGAAAAGTTCGATAAAATAAAGTGTGCAAGAACTTCAGTTCCTGCCTGCTGTGCTTCTGTACTCCACCCATATCAGGGATTTACTACAGTGGTGCCGAAACCTGGGATGAGTACGAAGGGGAACCACCCCATGGAGTCCTCCCTAATTATGGCGCTCGTCCATGCCCTTACTGCTGCCCAGCAGAACCAGCATCAAGCGCTGACTGCTCTCTGGAAGGACCAAGAGCAGTGCTTTAAAGCCTTGATGCTGGCCCAGCGGGAAGATCGCCAGGTGTTCTGCCATCTGCTGGCATCGGCAGGGGTGTCCACCGTCACCACCATGGACTCCCCTTACATCACCCTCATGAAAATCGGCCCGCATGATGAGCCCGAAGCCTTCATCACGCTCTTCGAGCAAGCGGCCCAAGCATGGGGGTGGCCAATCGAGCAGCGCGCTGCCCGCCTCCTCCCGCTCCTGACAGGTGAGGCACAGCTCGCGGCACAGCAGCTCCCTGCCGACAGCCGGCTCAACTACTCCGACCTCAAGAGGGCCATCTTGCAGCAGGTTGGCCGCTCCCTGGAACAACATCGCCAGCGGTTCCGGAAGCTGACACTGGAGGAGGTCGGCTGACCGTTCGCATTTGGCCAACAACTCCGGGATGCCTGACAGCGGTGGCTGAGAGCGGAAGACTGTAATGCCGACGGGATCATTGACCTGGTGGCACTGGAACAGTTCACCTCTTGGCTTCCGGAAAGAACAGCGGAATGGGTCCAGTGTCACCGCCTGGTGTCGCTCCAGTGAGCCATCGAGTTGGCAGAGGACCATCTGGTGGCAGTTCCAATGCCAGACAGAGGAGGTGAAGGTGGCTCTCCTCATTTCTCTTCTCTCTCTCTCTCTCGTCCCGTTCCCCCACCATGGAGGCAGGGGCCGGCTCCTCCCCAGCCGGCCCGTCACACCTGTGGTGTCATCCCATCTCACTCTTCCGTGTCTGTGTCCCCCCCCAGGTGAGTGACACCCATAACACTGGTGCAGAGGGTAAGCCTGGGCCGGTATGTTGGCGCTGCCGGTAGCCGGAGCATCTCCAGAATCAGGGCTCCGCAAGGGAGGTGGAAGCCATGATCTGGATCTCTGACATGCCAGAGACCTCCCCTGATCAGGCCAGAATGTATTGCATACTGGTAAGTATTCAAGGGGATACATATCACGCGTTGGTGGATTCTAGTTGTAATCAGACTTCAATTCACCAATGCCTGGTGCAAGGTGAGGCATTGGGAAGAGCACAAGCGGTGAAAGTGTCGTGTGTGTGTGTGTGTGTGCGCACAGGGATGTTCACAATTATCCCTTAATGTCTGTCCGTATTCTATTCCGGGGCCAAATGCTTAGAATAAAGGCAGCGGTTAATCCTCGTCTCACCCACTCGTTGATTTTGGGAACTGATTGGCCAGGGTTTAAAAAGCTGATGGAACATTTAACACGTAGTGGGTCCTACACTAGTATGTCACAGGAAGATCCCAGTGTGGCGTTGACTGGAGAAGCTGTCACAGAGCTGTCTACGTTAGCACCATGTCAGAGTGACACGAGGAGTGAGGAGCAGCCCTCTCCTCCTCCCTCTCTCAGGGATTCCCTTGAGGATTTCCTGTTAGAGCAGTCGCGAGACGAGACTCTGTGGCATGCGTTTGACCAAGTGAGAGTAATCGATGGTCAAACTCTTCAGCCAAGCGCAACACTGGCCTTCCCTTATTTTGCTATTATTAAAGATAGATTGTACTGAATGATGCAGGACACTCAAACTGGTGAACGAATAACCCAATTATTAATCCCTAAGAGCCGTAGGGAACTTGTATTCCATGCGGCTCACTTTAATCCCATGGTTGGACACTTAGGGCATGATAAAACACTAGCCCGAATAATGGCCCAGTTCTATTGGCCAGGGATTTGCGGGAATGTCCGTCAGTGGTGTGCAGCGTGCCATGAATGCCAATTAGTAAATCCCACGGCCACTCCAAAAGTGCCTTTGTGCCCTCTCCCTTTAATCGAGACCCCGTTTGAGTGAATTGGGATGGATCTCGTCAGGCTATTAGATCGGTCAGCTTGGGGATATCGCTTTATTTTAGTTCTGGTGGACCATGCAACGCGATATCGGGAAGCAGTGCCTCTCTGCAATATCTCAGCACACAGTATTGCGGAAGCGCTCTTCCATATTATCTCCCCGGTCAGGATTCCGAAAGAAATCCTAGCAGATCAAGGCACTACATTTATGTAACGCACACTGTGCGAACTGTATGGGTTACTGGGAATTAAGTCTATTCACACCAGTGTCCATCACCCACAAATGGATGGTTTAGTGGAGCATTTTAATCAAACACTCAAACATAATTTGGAAATTTGTAAGTGAGGATGCACGTAATTGGGATAAGTGGCTCGAGTCCCTGTTATTTGCAGTACGAGAAGTCCTGCAAGCCTCCACGGGATTGGGCGTAAGCCACGTGGCATTTTGGATGTGCTACCAGAAAATTGGGAGGAGGGACCTTCACCTAGCAAAAACAAAAAATTCAGTATGTTCTTGACTTGCATGCAAAACTCCACACCCTCACGCACCTAACCCAGGAGAATTTGCGGCAAGCACAAGAACATCAAGTCCAGCTGTATGAAAGGGGCACGCACCTTAGAGAGTTCACGCCGGGAAACAAAGTACTTGTATCATTGCCCATGTCGAGTTCTAAATTAATCACCAAGTGCTCTTCAAGGTCACATGGCGAGTCGGGGACGTCGACTATGAGGTGAGGTGAACAGAGAGGGGCGGGGCATTGCAAATCTACCACCTCAACCTTTTAAAACGTTGGAATGAGGGGGTCTCCATGGCAATGGCGTCAGTAGTCCCAGAGAAGGCAGAGCTGGGGCTGGAGGTAAAAAAGGTAACATCTCGAACCACTCTGGTCCCTTGTGGAGACCACCTCTCACCGGCTCAACTCATGGAGGTGGCCAAGTTGCAAAAGGAATTTTCCAACGTGTTCTCGCCCCTTCCTGGTCATACCCACCTAATAGAACACTACATCGAAACGTCCCCGGGGGTTGTAGTGTGTAGCCGCCCTTACCGCTTGACCGAACACAAAAAAAAGGTGGTTCGGGATGAACTTGAGGCCATGCTCAAAATGGGCATAATCGAGGAGTCCCACAGTGACTGGAGCAGCCCAGTGGTCCTGGTTCCCAAGACCGACAGGTCAGTCTGGTTCTGTGTGGACTATAGAAAAGCCAACGCGGTGTCTAAATTTGACGCATACCCAATGCCTCGCATTGATTAGTTGCTTCCCCAAATTAACAGGTGCATCCCCAAATTAACAAGACTGCAGCGATTGCAGTCTGCCCGAGGCCCAAGATCAAAAAGGGGTGAGACAGTTCCTGGGGCTGGCTGGCTATTATCATAGATTTATACCTAATTATTCGGATGTCACCAGCCCGTTAACCGATCTCACTAAAAAGGGGGCTCCAGATCCGGTCCAGTGGATGGAGTAGTGCCAACAGGCTTTCTCTGAGGTAAAAGCTGCACTCTGTGGGGGACCACTTTTGCACTCCCCTGACTTCTCTCTCCCCTTTATTTTACAGACTGACGCATCAGACAGAGGGCTTGGGGCCATTTTATCCCAGAAGGTGGAGGGTGAGGAGTGCCCCGTGCTGTACATCAGCCGTAAACTCTCAATGCGTGAATGCAATGCAAGTACAGCACCATCAAAAAAGAGTATCTTGCCATCAAGTGGGCGGTCCTCGCCCTCCGATACTACCTGCTGGGGTGCCCTTTCACTCTCGGTTTGTACCACGCGCCCCTCCAGTGGCTCCACTACATGAGGGATGCCAATGCGTGGCTCACCCATTGGTATTTCACCCTTCAGCTATTTAAGTTCAAGGTGGTCCACAGGCCGGGGGCGCAGATGGTGGTGGCGGACTTCCTGTCCCATGGGGGGGGGAGTCTGCTTTAGGCCAGCCAGCTCCCCTGCCTGAGTCGGGCGGTGGGGGTATGTGGCAATGGGGGCATAGCCAAGCGGCAGTTTGTGAATGAAGGGTGGGGTTGGGGAAGGTAAGTGGCTAAGTCATTACACCTGGTGTCAATTAATGTATGTGTGTGTGTTTGTGTGTGGGAGTGAGTGAATGAATGAATGAAATAGCACACATGTGAAGCTGAAAAGCTTGATAAAATAAAGTTTGCAAGAACTTCAATTCCCGCCTGCCGTGCTTCTGTACTCCACCCACATCAGGGATTTACTACAAGGTGTTTTTCATCCCCAGTGCTAAAGTTGACCTCAAACTACTGGTGTTTATTCCATACTTACCAACCCTATCGATTCAGGTGGTAGTCTACCGCTTTTGACAGGTGAATACCGCCTACCACTTTTAGTTCTAAAAACTACCGCAGTACAAAATAATTAGTGAACACTGTTGGATTTGTATGAAAGAGTATTAGGGTCACATTGAGGGGAAAAAAATTCTGAGCTATTGAGAATAAATTCATAATATTATGAGAAAAAAGTTGTCTATTACGAGAATAAAGTCATAACATTACAAGAAAAATCATATTATGAGAAGTCATATTACAAGAAGAAAGTTATAATATGAAAAAGTTGTAATCAAGATTCAAGATGTTTGTCATATACACAATAACAGACACAGCGGTTTATTATTGGGTAATGAAATTCTTATTTTGCAACTGCCCGACCAAACTATGCTTACCAATATAAAAAAATATATAAATATATATAAGTGCATATGGAATGCAAAATATAAAAGTAGAATGAAAAACGAAGATAACATTTAAAAAAAAGAGGCAAACAATGTGCAAACAGAGGTTGATATACTGTGCAATGTCTTGTGCAAAATTGCTAATATAGAGGTAGATGGTGATTATAATCTGTGGTTCAAAAGCCTGATGGAAATATAGAGGTAGATGGTGATTATAATCCATGGTTCAAAAGCCTGATGGCCTGGGGTAAAAACTGTTTGTCAGTCTAGTAGTCCTTGCTTTCACACTCCTGTAGCGTCTGCCAGATGGTAGTGTTAGGAAGCTAGATACCCACCTAAGCCCCCTAACCTAAATGTGTGCGATAACGTGATAGTCAGCGTGTATGATACTAAATGGAATATCCAAAAGGGGCACAGACTTACCGGTACCTGCGCCAGGCCGCCAGCCCAAACGTTGCCTCACGTGGACGGAGAGTTCACGCTCAGAATCACTCCTCTCCAACTCCCCTCCACGTTCATTTGGGGAAAAACCCCCAAAAATAAAATAAACAAAAGAAAACGTGCAGTCCAAAAATAATACAAAATTGCAGAGGCAGGGCGTTAATCCACAATTCATGCAAAGACGACAGGTAGCTGCTCCAGTAGCCTCTCACCGAGAGGCCTACCCAGTCCAAACAAAATCCTTCTCTTAACACCTGTTCCCAGGCTTATCTAGGCCTAGCCAGCCGAAACCCGCAGTCATGACAAGCCAGTGCCCCCTAGTGGATAGGATGTGTTCATGAAAGTGTAGTGTCTAAAGTGCAACTACTACTAACATCCTAACATCCCTCCCCCCTTAAACAAAAAAAACCATTTTTTTTTCTTTTCATCTTTTATATATATTTTCTCTTTTTTCTTCTTTCTTCACACACATCTTAAAAATCAGCATTATGCTGTATTATGAAATAAAAATATGCTTGTTGGGATTAATTATGCTTGTATTGTTTTGCAGCATTTAGTATATTTGCTGAAGCTTTTGGATACATAAAGCATTTGGAATGTATCTGGAAAATGTTATTAGTTACAGAAAATAACATTTGTAATGTATGTATTTACAGAAATAATGCTGCATGCATGGCTTGATATTAACTGCCTTGTTATTTTCTCAATGATGTGATCAGATGTTTTTTCTGTAAATCTTTTGCATTTTGCAAACTTTATCTCCATTGATCGCAAGGGGTTTAATCCCCCCAAGAGTCTTTTATCTACCTTCTACAGAAAAGGAAAGTCATATTTTCCTTTTTTTTCCCCCTGAAATGATGAACCCTGGCAGTACCCTATATCCATCAGGAGATTCAGTGATTTGAAAAATCATAGATGCTCTTGTCTTTTATTTTTTACAGCAATATTAAAAAGTTATCAAGCATGTTGAAATGTCATCTGTTTTTACACATACCTGTACTATGAATGAGTGTGTCTAAACTTTTAACTGGTACTCACCCTCTCTCATTAAATCCACAACTTTCCCAAACTCTGACCTTTCCCATGATTCATTGCTGCATCATAGCAGAAGCCGGTCTCTTTCTTCCGCTCCACTGTGTTAATGTCTGTAGCTACTACTAATTGCTAGGTAGTTAAACTCAAAGATGACTAAAAGATGGTTACACGGGTTCAATTTCCTGGCATTCTCTGGGGATAATATGATTAAAGTGTCTATCCATTCCCACATGGAATGGAGAGACGACATGAAGTTGTGGCCCGACATCAGCTACGTTGACATTGTTGGTGAGGAGCTAAGAAACTACAGAAGCACGGAGGCATACAATTATCTACACAGTAATACAATTGCCAAAATTGTGTGTCAAAGAGAGTGAGTTTGTTTGCTTAAAGGCTGAGGTTGAGCTTAGCCAGAGCAAAATTAAAAAAAAATTAAAAAAAAATGAAATCCTGCAGTCATGCAGCAGCTATAATCTGGAAGGTAGGCTATGTCAGAGTAGAGCGATTGTGTATTGGTTTACTAATAATGTAGTGTTTATATATTGTAAGTCACTTTGGACAACAGCGTCTGCCAAATACCATAAAGGCTCAATATGTACATGTATAGGCTCAAGAAGCAAAAGCTAGGAGAGAATGCTGCTATGCTAACCATTTTAATGCAAATACTGTCAAACTTTGGAAACAAAAATACCGTACTTAAATAATTCCTTGTCTATGTATTTGTCCAAGTTTCTTCAACTTCTTAACTACCCTGATCATTCCAGATATGGGAGAGTTTGCCAAACTAGAGTGTGACGTAATATTGCGCATAAAATTGGTTGGCAAGAACCATTCACAGTGGCTGAAAAAATAACATCACCTAGTTTTCGTGGTGATTTATCGCAGTATGCAACTTCGTTGCCAACTGATGCTAAGCAGAGATATGCAGCAAAGCTTTTGTACAACAGTGGCACAGTTTTTCCTGATCCGTATGCAGTTACGGACAAATAGGACCCAAATCCAAGCACCTGGCCTGACCTGACCTTCAGCGATATCTACGTGTATGTGATTGACACGCCTTCAATATACACAAAAGAATCAATGAAAGCCTGCAAGTCTCTTGATGCATACAAGTAAGTGTTAATTATTCAGTTATTTTATTGAAATACTCATTTATATATACATTTTTAGCTGGTTATAATTGCTTGATAAGATTTCACTTGAGATCGTTGAATGGAAAATTTTCAGGTGATGCGTCTTGTATCACGTGACGTGTATAATTAATGATTTTGGTACTCAAATGATGACAGCATTACTGGATCAAAGGGAAAAAATGAGAATTTGACTGTCTCATTCAAACTGCTTGTCCTTATATCACATACATTGTTTGTAGGTATGTATTAAGTGGGCTTCTGAGTCTCCCTCTGCTCTTGTCTTTGGTACCTTGCATACCGCTGACTGCTGTTGACCTGTTTAGCATGGTAACCCATATTTACAGATGGAGTGTAGTCTGGACTGCTTTCGTCATTGCTTTTTTTGCCTAATAATAAAAAGACAAAGATTAAATTATTTCTGATGAGGAAATTTTATCCAATCATAACATTAAACTGCAAAACAAAATAATAAAAAAATAATGTGTCTTACCAAATAAAGTGTCGAAAGCAAGCACGGTCATTGTCAGTAGGTTCCCACTTGTCACGCTTAATTGCTGCAATCCAAAGCTTTCGGCGAGCTTCAGGTTTCTTTGCAATACAGTAAAAGCTCTTGGGATCATTCTTATCAAATCTGTATGTACAGCCGATAACACGACACTACCATAATTAATTAATGGCTCGATAACTCCGATCGGCCATTTATACAGGTAAATAGCCTCTTGCCAACCAAAACATCACGTGACCACTTGGTGATGTCACGCCGAACTCTCCCATTAGATGGTATTTGTAGGCTATTTGTTTACACTAGTACTTCAGCACTGGTCGCTATGGATTCTCTTGGCTACTGAGGCTACATGCACTTATTGTTAGTCGCTCTGGGAAAAAAAGTTAAAAAAGTTAGCTAAATGACTATAATGTTTGAATAATATACAATATCTAAACAACAATTACATGGAATTAATGTTGTTGATTCAGGTCCAAAATGCAGTGGTTAGTGGAAAGACAGGAATCGCATGTACAGATGAGCAGTGTATGGTGCTGGACAACACGTCTTGCGAGTCCATTTGTGCTCAAAACAGATTCCATTCATGAAATCTTTAAGCTTTCGCAAGTTGTTTGTGCACCCGACGGCACACGTTGAGCCAATACAAGACATTTAATTTAAAAAGACATTATCCTCTGATGAAAACATGGTTGTCGTAGCGACAGTAGCTCCCTCAGCCAAACCTGCTTGGATAAACCAGAAATCAAAGACGGGAGAGGCAGGTGTCATAGCGACCCCCATTGTCTCTTGCAGGAAAGCTTTGGAGATATATACACACATATATACACACAGTGTCTTGCAAAAGTATCCCCCCCTTGGTGTTTGTCCTGTTTTGTCACATTACAAGCTGGAATTAAAATGGATTTTTTTTTGGGGGGGGGGTCAGCACCATTTGATTTACACAACATGCCTACAACTTTAAAGGTGAAAATTTATGTTTTATTGTGACAAAAACAATAATTAAGATAAAAAAAAACAGAAATATGGAGTGTGCATAGGTATTCCCCACCCAAAGTCAATACCTTGTAGAGCCACCTTTTGCTGCAAGTCTCTTGGGGTATGCCTGTATTAGCTTAACACATCTAGCCACTGGGATTTTTGCCCATTCCTCAAGGCAAAACTGCTCCAACTCCTTTAATTTAGATGGGTTGTGTTGGTGTACAGCAATCTTCAAGTTATGCTCTCAGCTGGATTGAGGTATGGGCTTTGATAAGGCCATTCCAAGACATTTAAATGGTTCCCTTTAAACCACTCAAGTGTAGCTTTAGCAGTATGTTTAGGGTCATTGTCCTGCTGGAACATGAACCTTTGTCCCAGTCTCAAAGCTCTGGCCGACTCAAACAGGTTTTCCTCCAGAATTGCCTTGTATTTAGTGCCATCCGTTTTTCCTTCAGTCCTGACCAGCTTTCCTGTCCCTGCAGATGAAAAATATCCCCACAGCATGATGCTGCCACCACCATGCTTCACTGTAGGAATGGTATTCTCAGGGTGTTGGATTTGCGCCACACGTGGCATTTCCCATGATGGCCAAAACAATCAATTTTAGTCTCATTTGACCAGAGAATCTTCTTCCATGTGTTTGGGGAGTCTGCCGCATGCTGTTGGGCAAACTCCAAACATGTTTTCTTAAGCAATTACTTTTTTTCTGGCCACGCTTCCATAAAGCCCCACTCTATGGCATGTATGGCTTAAAGTGGTCCCATGGACAGATACTCCCACCTCCACTATAGATCTTTGCAGCTCCTTCAGTGTTATCTTTGGTGTCTTTGTTGTATGTGTGATTAATGCCCTCCTTGCCTGGTCTGTGAGTTTTGGTGGGCAACCTTCTCTTGTCAGGTTTGTAGTGGTGCCATATTCTTTCCATTTTGCTATAATGGATTTAATGGTGCTTCCTGGGATTTTCAAAGTTTGGGATTTTTTTTTTGTTACCCAACCCTGATCCATACTTCTTCACAACTTTGTCTCTGACCTGTTTGGAGAGCTCCTTGGTTTTCATATTGCTTGCTTAGTAGAGTTGCAAAGTCAGGGTCCTTCCAGAACAAGTTGATACAGACATCATGTGACAGATCATGTGACACTTTGATTGCACACAGGTGGATCTTAATCCACTAATTATGTGCTTTATGAAGTGAGGTGGTTGGACCAGCTCTTGTTTAGGGGTTTCATATGAAAGGGGGTGAAATACCTATGCACACTCCAGATTTCTGTTTTTTCATCTTAATTATTGTTTGTGTCACAATGAAACAGCAATTTTCACCTTTAAAGTTGTAGGCATGTTGTGTAAATCAAATGGTGCTAACCCCCCAAAAATCAATTTTAATTCCAGCTTGTAATGTGATAAAACATGACAAACATCAAGGTGGATGAATACCTTTGCAAGACAGTGTGTGTGTGTATCGAATATTCTGTTTATGGTGTCTGAGTTGCAGAAACCAAGTTTAGATTATTAGGTGGAATTAAACACTGCTCATGTGTCTTACATTGTGAGGTTTGTCATTGTGACATTTAACAATGACGACCTGAGGGAACAGACAGTATGACATTTACAGCATATGAAACTTAAGCCTAGGTCACAAGCCTAGGTAACATTTTTTGGCTGTGCGATTTTGGCGTTTCCCAAATCGCTGTGTTTTTTTTTTGTTCGTGGAGAAAGACGCACGTTGGCCCTAAGTTTGTCTTGCAACCTGAAAAAAACGTAAGCGCCTGTAGAGTTTGTTTGACATGACAAAGAACCTCTGCGGCCGGCATGGGCGCCGCCAGGGGGGGAAAGGTTAGAACAATTCTAGGGGCCCAGCACTGCCATGGGGCCCTTTAAGGGGCTGATAATATGCTTTTAATGATTTTAATAAGACTTTTGAAATAACAACAATGCAATATTCCATCTGGTAAAATGAGCTAATTGAACAAGGTTGTCTATTTCTTGAGTTCTTCAACATACTGTCATTTAACCCTCCCCCTTTTGCGAAATGGTACGGTCCAGTTCTGGTAGAAGCGTGATGCGTTAAATCTGTGTGCTGATCAGTGCAACACTACTTGCTGCTGTGTCGCGGTGCAGCAACCAGCCAGCCAGCAGTGGAGTGCGTACAGTCTATGATCGCTAAATATGAAGAGTGGCTGTCAGAAACGTAAAGAAAGGCAGCTGAAAGCTGAGAGGGACCGGAGAGGCAGGCAACTGGTCACTCAGTTTTTCCCAAAGAAGGGTAGCTATCGCTCACGTGTGTTCAAAATATTAGCGAATGGTAAATGAACAGTATGAACGTGGTTGGATTAGTCTATCAAGAGAACACTTTTACAGTTTGTACAGTGACATTTTTTTCCATTTTAATAACTGAACTGACTTGTGTGATAAACAAGATGAAATATTACGTTATGCTGGTGCTAATAACTAGTGCTAATAACCAGTTTCATAACTAATGGGGTGTGCTAATAACCAGTTTCATAACTAATGGGGTGCCCTAAATATGCACAGATTCAGCCTCAGGGGGACCTCCGCCCTACCAAACCACTGAACCCCCCTTTGGAGAAGGAGGTAAGCAGCAATACAACCCATAAATGCTTTAGGATTGAAGTTTTTAATGAGTGAGCGCCATATACAGTTTGCTAGATTTCCATAGGTATTTTGATGCTGGGTAGAAAACTTTTTCTATGATTTATTAGCAGTCACATCACACATTTCACTACCAATCGTCCTAGCACAAGAAGGCATGTGGCAAAATCTTGAATTTTCATTTGTGATTGTAAATGCACCAGAATTAGTTACTGACCAGTTTTCATCTAGTCCCTGGTAGGTTAAGAGGGCTGTAGTCAAGTCCACCTTAGTCGAGTCCAAGTCAAGTCTGAGTCCAAAGAGGTTCGAGTCCGAGTCAAGTCCGAGTCCAAAGAGGTTCGAGTCTGAGTCAAGTCCGAGTACAAAGAGGTTCGAGTCCGAGTCAAGTCCGAGTCCAGGACAGCAAATACAAGTCATATACTTGGAGCATCAAGATAATAACTTTGGGTTATTACTAACACAGTGTCACAGTACTTATGGTTTGTGTATATATACAAAAAATAGCTTGTACAATATAGCTTCACTCATACAGTAAGTGTGAAAAATTATTACCAGTATTATACTGTAAGTGTGTACCTGTGGTTAGAGTATGCCTTGCCTGAAAAAAAAAAACTGTACATGCCGTGAGTGTAATGAAATAAGTAAGTTTTATTTGAGCATTAACTGTAACAAACCCCCCCCATAGAATCATTTGTCAACATTAATCAACAGTCTCACTCACTCACTCACTCACTCACTCACTCACTCACTCACTCACTCACTCACTCACTCACTCACTCACTCACACACACACTCTCTCTCTCACACACACACACCTCAAGAGGGTGGAGCAAAATGAATTGCATTCAATGGCTTGTTTTAACAAACAAAAAAACAACAACAAATACAGGTAAATCAAGGGAAAGTAAAGGAAGGCAAGTCTGGTTAGGTAAGTAAAGCTACCATCTCTGCTATTAAATCAACAATGTCCATCATCACCAAACATGCATTTTGCAGACAGACATCTCTAAAAAAGAGATTTGTTGCATTTCAAAACCATGAGCGAGGAGAGCATTTCCGCTCTCATGGTGCGTTTAAACCTTCAAACTCATGGTGATTTGTGTAGGCGAATTTAATTACCCCCGAATTAGCCGACATCTTCGCTGTATAGGCTATGTGTGAGAGAAAACAATGAAGGTCGCGCGGGAAGATAATAAAACACATATTTAGAATCTTAAAGTAACAAGTTCAAGTGTGAGACTCTACCATTGGTTGGCGGATTCCTTGGTGGACTTGACGAGTCCTGCAGCTATATTTAGCGAGACCACTAGGGGAGTCCGAGACAAGTCCAAGTCCAATTACAAGCGAGTCCGAGTCAAGTCCAAGTCCATCAAAAAAACGTCTCGAGACGGACTCGAGTCCGAGTCCGGACTCGAGTACTACAGCCCTGTAGGTTAATACATAAAATGTAATAACAAAGTCACAAACTCAAGGTCTATGGGCTATCAAAAGTCAAATAATGGCAATAGTGCAATTGTGATGAGGGTGGGCAAAGTTGGGGGGCCCAAA
The DNA here is from genome assembly GCF_027579695.1 of Neoarius graeffei. NCBI lineage: Eukaryota > Metazoa > Chordata > Actinopteri > Siluriformes > Ariidae > Neoarius > Neoarius graeffei. Next base: position 17,989,394 of record NC_083575.1, on the reverse strand, counting down.
ATTCTACTCTTTCATGGGGCCCAAAATTTCTGGCGGCGCCCCTGGCGGCCGGTCTGAGGCCAGTCTACGGCTCGAAAATCAGCACGTCACACGCACCCCCTCCGTGCGTTTCACGCGCGCCCTCCGTGCGTTTCTTGCGTTTTTTGCACGTAGACCGGCCGTAGGAGCACGTACGGCCGGTTGTGACGTAGGCTTTACTGATGTCAATGCTGTTAGATGGTTCTTCTGGGAAAGCAACAAATCCAACAAGTAAAATCTGATTCAGTTCACATTGGGTAGTAGGCCTAAGTCATGCTATGTCAAATGCAGAGTATTATTATATATTTGTATTGGATTTTGTTTATTTGATGTTATCAATTTTTAATTTGATTATGCTTCAGTTATATGGCTTGGAGTAAAAATAGGCACAGATTCAGTTTAGCCCTATCTGTTTTTCCATCTCCTCTGTCCCTGCATATGATTGTGGTGTATTGGAAAGTAAATTCAGATATACCACAAGTACTATCCTAAAGTTTACTATGTCTAGTTACTTCTAGTACTAGTACTTCTAGTACATCAAATTAACATAATGTGGCTAACAGTTGGATTCGGTCCTCTGTTTTCTCATTCATGTTTGTTCCGCAACTTTTTATGTTCCATGCTGCCTGTATTGTGCTTTACCATTGATTTATTGTATGCAGTTTCCCTGTGGGTGCCATTTGCAAATTTATAAACCATTATTGTACTTTTCTATTTATGTAAATAATGACAGTAAAATCTTATCTGTATACAATAAACATTCTAAAGAGTCATGCTTTGTTTTTCATCCTTATCTCTTTTATGCTGTATGTAATGGAGAAGACTGAAAGTATATGTTGGGAAATATTTGGTTTGGTTGAAGTGAGACCTTCTACTTTCAAGCTTCCCATCACAATTTGATTACAAAATAGGAGATACATGTCCCTGTATACAGCTATGCGTTCCATCTGAATTTGAAATGTTTAATCAATTTCTAGTAATATCTGTTCTCTGACAATGACTGTAAAGTTATATTATATGTGAGAAATGTAATGAGTCATTTAGTATTTAGAAGTCTTGAATTTTTTATTTAATTAATTAATTTATTTATTTAGGGCGGCACGGTGGTGTAGTGGTTAGCGCTGTCGCCTCACAGCAAGAAGGTCCGGGTTCGAGCCCCGTGGCCGGCGAGGACCTTTCTGTGTGGAGTTTGCATGTTCTCCCTGTGTCCATGTGGGTTTCCTCCGGGTGCTCTGGTTTCCCCCACAGTCCAAAGACATGCAGGTTAGGTTAACTGGTGACTCTAAATTGACCGTAGGTGTGAATGGTTGTCTGTGTCTATGTGTCAGCCATGTGATGACCTGGCGACTCATCCAGGGTGTACCCCGCCTTTCGCCCGTAGTCAGCTGGGATAGGCTCCAGCTTGCCTACGACCCTGTAGAACAGGATAAAGCGGCTAGAGATAATGATATTTATTTATTTATTTATTTATTTATTTATTTGGGGGGGGGGGGGGGGGGTGCATGCGTGTGAGTGTGCATGTGAATGAGCACTCATTTTTGCTTTGCTGGGTGTTAGTGTGTCTGATAAGCCCTGGCTATTGAAGCTTATTCCACATGAAGAAACAAAGGTTTGTCCCTACACCAATGAAGTTGTGATCCCTGTACAGAAAAAGGTAAGTATAAGATGATGATAGTTTTTCTTGTCACATGTTCAAAAACAGTACAATGACTTTCTTTCTTCACACATCCTAGCTTGTTAGAAAACAAGCGTCAGGCATGGTACAGCATCCCTGGACTAGATTGGGTTAAGGGCCCAACAGTAGCACATTTGGTGGTCCCAGTGCCAAACAAACCTTGCAATCAGTAGCCCAAAGCTTTAAACATTGAGCTACCACTGCCACAATATAAGCCTAAACAATCATTACATGGTTAGCTGAGTACAACTGACCTACATTTACGACATTAGAGATATTTTGTTTAACACTTCCACTCTATAAATATGTTGTTGACCAACAAACCTCCACAACAAGCCAGTTATTTTCTAGGAACCATTCCTTGTTCACCAAAGATGCATAGCCATTCATTCTAAACTGTTCTGCAAACATCAACACTGAGCTGATACATGATGTTATCTTGGGTTTGTTTTGGTGGTAACCAAAACAGAACTGCTGTGAAAATATAAATTCATTAGATTAGCTGTCATCCCTATTAACAGGATTAGACATGTTAAACAGTGAAACTAGTTGAAGCTGCAGTAGTAGGAGTAGCTAGTGAGAAGTGTGCATCACAACCATGGTTAATTAGGTTTAAACTACTAGGTTTTGGTTGCTGCTTCAAACAGAACACCAGCTTACCAGCAGTAACAACTGTATCTGTGTGGAGAAGACTGCAGATGTGCAGCAAGAAGTACACACAATTATATTTTTTTTAAGATGGACATGCTGCTTCATTCATGTGTTCAATGATCTTATGATACTGATGGGCAAAAACAGACAAAAAAGGCTTTGGGTATGAATACTATGGTATTGATCATTCCTGACTGAGAAGAGACATAAATGCAAAACAGTAAAGGAAGTTAATATGCCACCTCACTGATATAGCAATAACTTTCTTTACAGACATAACTTTTTTTAAACTATACTTTTATCTTCACACAAAAGTGCCAGGCAATTCAATAACTACAAACTGCTTAAATGTTTACTGGTTATTGCCTCCAAAGCCTTAGCAGCAATGATACATAGTTAACTATGATATAGCAACACAGATAGATATAGACAGTATGATGGCTTAGCTTACGTACATGGAAGATAATTTTATTTTTTCTGCCTGTGTCCCATTCAAAGAAATAGCCTGTGTTTGTCATAAATCTCCTGTCATGTCAGCACTGGATGGCACTTCTGAGGGGCACTTCTGGGTCACATTTCCAGACTGCATATTCCAGAGGGCACTGTGGTGGCCATGTCCACGATCACACCCTAATGACACAGGCATTTTTTTCACCCAGACCAAAGTCGCATATCTTCTGCTTAGACATCAGAGAACACTTGTTGCAATTGTAAATATCAAATGTATGCATGCATTGCAAAATATTTGTATATATTTGGATGGACAACCTCAAATCTGAAAAAATTGGGACGGTATGGAAAATGCAAAAAAAAAAAAAGGCAGCGTGTGCAGGCACTTAGAGATGCAGTTGCAGGGGGGGAGTGGATCCATCGCAAACTGGTAGCCAAATCCAAGACATGAGATGAAAATCAAAGTCAAGTTCATGCCAAAGGTCAGTTGATGTACAAACAGTGTGTCACAGGGAAATAACAAACCCGGAGTTCGACTGTCAACAAACAGAGTCAAAATCACTAGAGTCAGGCTGAATTGCAAGTCAAGTCAAGTTTATTTGTATAGCGTTTTAACAATAAACGTTGTTGCAAAGCAGATTTACAGAATTTGAATGACTTAAAACATGAGCTAATTTTATTCCTAATCTATCCCCAATGAGCAAGTCTGTGGCAAGGAAAAACTCCCTCAGACGACATGAGGAAGAAACCTCTCTAAAGGGAACCCATCCTTATTTGGGCAACAACAGACAACATGACTATAACATTAACAGTTTTAAGGCATAAGAGACATAACTTTTTTTTGCATTTTCCATACCGTCCCAACTTTTTACGTCAGTTTCGTTGATGTTATAACTTTTCATTGATGGAAACTTGAGTGCAAAACTGTTCGTGACTACTGCAGTCCTAAAGTTAGTAAGTCAACTGTAGTCCTCAGCTATAAAAGCATTACTGTAAGTGTCCAGAGTGTTTTCCAAGTGTGACTTTCAACTGTCCATATGGGGCCATCCTCCACTTGTGTACCAAGCAAGTGGCTTGGTATGATCAGCTACAGGGACACAGAATGATACTTCACCTCTTCTGCTGCATCCATGATGGCAAAGTATTCTGTCAGCCAGGCAAAGTATACCTTCAGTGGGATGCAGGTTGATGGGAGTGGAGACAGATGTATTTGCAGAATAGGCTATCATTGGTTAAAACAATGGCCTGTTTGAAATTTTTTTTACTGTTTATTATTAGCTGATTGATAAAAACATGATTAAAATATGAGTTTGTTGACACAAAATGTAATCATAATTCAGAAACTATGGCAGATGCATGTGTAGCAAAATCAGGAAAAGGAAACAGGCATGTCAGTAATAGCACTGAAAATCCAAGTTCAGAGCAGCCTCCAAATATGGCCACTCTGGACATTTCCCAAGTGTCACAGTGCCCCTCATCTCCCAAATTCTAGGAAATACACCGGTTTCCCATTATTCCAGTAATCACCACTCTATATAAGCTCAGCAAACACTCACTCCATTTGTGAATTATCATTCTGCATCCATGTACCTGATCATACCAAGCCTTAGTTGTGTTTGCTTTCTGGTGACTTTGACCCAGCTTTCCATTGTTTATTTGATTTTGCTTCCTTGCCTAATCGCTGATATACCATTTGCCCATCGACCAACCCTTGCCCGACCCTGACTATGTCCTTTATTTGCTCATTTGTATTTGGTTTCCAGTTTGCAACACACCTGCTCTCCCCTGTGCCTGCACCCTGACAGGATACTTCATTGCTATGGATGCAGCAGAGGAGGTGAAGTAGACTGCTCTTAACACTCAGGCACAGTTGTTAGAACATCATCTCATCTCATTATCTCTAGCCGCTTTATCCTGTTCTACAGGGTTGCAGGCAAGCTGGAGCCTATCCCAGCTGACTACAGGCGAAAGGCAGGGTACACCCTGGACAAGTCGCCAGGTCATCACAGGGCTGACACATAGACACAGACAACCATTCACACTCACACCTACGGTCAATTTAGAGGTCACCAGTTAACCTAACCTGCATGTCTTTGGACTGTGGGGGAAACCGGAGCACCCGGAGGAAACCCACGCGGACACGGGGAGAACATGCAAACTCCGCACAAAAAGGCCCTCACCGGCCACGGGGCTCGAACCCAGACCTTCTTGCTGTGAGGCGACAGCGCTAACCACTACACCACCATGCCGCCCTGTTAGAACATCAACAGATGTTAAATGAATTAAACTCCAGAATGTCACAAATGATGGCGGTTTCGCAGGCCCTCCTGACACGCCTCTCATCCTTTGCTGGTGCAGTCACGATGGTGCCCCAACCAGAAAAGTTCTCCAGAGAGGTTTCTGAGCGCAAGGGTTTCCTGCTTCAATGTTCGTTATACTTCACAACCCTTACAGGAGCCACAGAAGAGCAGAAGATCTCCCAGTTCATCAAGCCCCCCACAGGCAAGGCTATGAAGTGGGCCAGTGCTGTTTGGAAGTGTGGTGGTGAGCACACAGTGTCCTATGATCATTTTATCAAACTTTTCAAGTGAGTATTTGATCATCAGCCTGAGGGTGTAGAACAGGGGTGGGCAATTATTTTTTCCATAGGGCCACATGAGAAACAGAAAATTTTGTGGAGGGCCGGACCATAAGGCTGAACTAAATTCTGCATAATATTAATTGTATTTCTTTATATAAAGCAATAAATATCATTGTTTTTACAAGCTGCTAAGACTGGTAAGAGTATGGAAAAAACGAGGTTGCCTTACAAAAAATGTCATTTATTCAATCAAATTTCCCTAAACAATGGTTAACAAAATGTGAACGTTTGTACCATTTTTTTTTTCAGTCACATTCACCCCAAAACACAATAAAGACATCACAATATTGTCTTTCTACTCCAAATATCAAACAAGATACATCATATTATAATAATGATACCCACATTTGTAGTCTAATCACCTCATTTGGTGTTTTTTATTTGTTCAGTGAGAGAAATCTAGTCTCTGTTGGTCTTTAACGAGTGCATCAAAGTCAGGTTGAATGTTTGAGGTAGAGATGCGAAGCACAGCTGACAGATGATCATCAGTCCATTCGGTGTAGGTATCAGATCTACAGATTGGCTCGGGCTCCGGCTCCTGCTGGTGACGTCACACTATGTGATTGGCTGGACCGTTTGAAGGATGACGTACAAGTTTGTGGTTGGTCTGGACAAATTACGGAAGTAGTGAGGGGAGCTCCAAGATGGTGCTGTAATCGGTCGCAGCCACGAGAACAGCAATCAAAGAATGTTACTTTAGAATGTCAAAACCTGTTTTGTTGACTGAATTCCTGCCTAGCTATAATATAGAGACCACCTTCAATTGAAACGGACTTTTTGACTTTATCAAGTGTACGGTTGTTATGTTGAATTCCACTGGAAAGAGAAAGTCTCAGCGCAAAATGGAGTGTGGGGCTAACATGCTCATTGATATCAATGATTTCCACAACTATAGTAGCAAGGGTGCGACTGCAATGGTGAGTGAGGACTTCCCCTCTGAGCCCTTAATGGCAGAGAAACCTCCTGTTAAAAAAGGTAAAGCTGAAATGGCTGCTACAGATATTATTGGCACTCTTTCACAATTGATTAACACGAGATTGGATGAATTGAAGAAAATAGTAGAAGATAACACTGCCCTCATAACTAGCCTGAGAGGAGACGTGGAAGCGATTTGCCAGCAAATGGGTAAAGTGAAGAACAAAGTTGAGCAACTAGATGTTGCTTTTGAAGGAGAAAAGAAATGTGTTGGCAAATTGGAGTCACGTATCACTAAGCTGGAAAGGTATTCAAGACGATGGAATCTGAAACTACATGGGGTATCAGAGCAAGTGGACGATAAAAATGTACGTCAAGAAGTCATCCGTATCTGCCAGGAGATGGTACCAGAGGAGGCCGAACATCTTCCTTATGTCATTGGTTCCGTGCATCGCGTCGGAGAGAAGAGGGAGAACAGCCACAGAAGCATCATTCTACGGTTCTCAACACGAGTGATGAGAGATACAGTGTGGGCAGCGGCAAAGAAATGTACCTTCCTCCAAAACAATGGCCTACGCTTCGCGGAGGACCTATGCAAAGCTGACAGGGAATCGAGGAAAGTTCTGTGGCTGTTCGTGGACAGTGCTCGGAAGAATGGAAAACAAGCTTACTTTGTAGATGGTCGTGCCTTCATTGAAAAAAAGGAGATTCCTTTGCCTGAAGGTATTCAGCCATGAACCCGGTTCCAACTGGTGATAGTTCACTGACTGAGAATTAATTGGGCACACTTGAAAGTTTTGTGGGAATATGTAGGCTATTTTTGTGGTTTTTACTTGAAAATAGATAGGCTACTTGATGCTGTTTTCAAGGCATCTCAACAAGTTACTAGTTCCAGCTTTGAAGCTGTAGGCTACTTACCAATTTATTTTTCTGTTCATTTGATACTATTTCTTTATCTATAGTCTCTCTCAATGCCAGGGGTTTAAGAGACAATATAAAGCGCAAAGCGTTATTTTTATTTGCAAAACAATGCAACACGGATTTTTGTTTTTTTCAGGAAACACACTCTGTAAGTGATGACTTACTTTTTTAAAAATCACAGTGGGGCAATGAAGCATACTTTTCGCATGCATCAACACGTTCCGCAGGTGTTTGTACCTTTAAAAATAAGTTTACGCAAAGTACTGTAGATCGAACTTTGAAAATATCTTGGCACATTGGAGTTGTTCTAGTGTGGAGGGAACAAGAGGAAGAGGATAGAGATACTTGACTTTATTTAATCCTCTATAGTCGATGCATGGCCGGAGACCACCACCCCGTTTCTCCACAAAGAAGCCAGCTAACGCGGGAGACTTTGAAGGATGGATGTAACCCTGTTTAAGGGCCTCTTGGATATACACTACCGTTCAAAAGTTTGGGGTCACCCAGACAATTTTGTGTTTTCCATGAAAAATCACACTTTTATTTACCACCATAAGTTGTAAAATGAATAGAAAATATAGTCAAGACATTTTTCTGGCCATTTTGAGCATTTAATCGACCCCACAAATGTGATGCTCCTGAAATTCAATCTGCTCAAGGGAAGGTCAGTTTTATAGCTTCTCTAAAGAGCTAAACTGTTTTCAGCTGTGCTAACATGATTGTACAAGGGCTTTCTAATCATCCATTAGCCTTCTGAGGCAATTAGCAAACACATTGTACCATTAGAACACTGGAGTGATAGTTGCTGGAAATGGGCCTCTATACACCTATGTAGATATTGTACCAAAAACCAGACATTTAGTAGAATTTAGCTAGAATAGTCATTTACCACATTAGCAATGTATAGAGTGTATTTCTGATTAGTTTAAAGTGATCATTGAAAAGAACAGTGCTTTTCTTTCAAAAATAAGGAAATTTCAAAGTGACCCCAAACTTTTGAACGGTGGTGTATTCTTCCATGGCAGAATGTTCCTTCTGAGACAAGGGATAGATGCGACCCTGTGGAGGTGACTACTACCAGGTATGATCGATGGCACAGTCATAAGGTTGGTGTGGTGGTAGCCCGCAGGCCTTACCCTTGGTAAAAACTTCTTTCAAGTCCAGATAGCACTCCGGAACACTCACCATGGAATCCGGCTGTGGACTCTCAACTGAAGTGAAGGCGAGACTGATTTGGGGACATGAGAGACAATTCTGAAAGCAGATGTCAGACCATTGGATAATTTCTTTATTCTGCCAAGAAATAAGGGGATCATGAAGCTGTAACCAGGGGTAACCAAGAATGATGTCGTGGTTAACGGTTGTGGTCACATAGATGGAGATGCGTTCCAGGTGAAGTGCTCCCACCTGAATGTGAATGGAAGCAGTATGAGCAGTGACAAGATCATCACCTTTTGATCCTCCATCGATGGTTTGGAGGCTGAGTGGACTTTGCAAAGGGGTTGTGGGCAGCTCAAACTTCTGGACAATTGTGCTGTTGATGGAGTTCCCCTCTGCCCCCGAGTTGACAAAAGCAGACAGAATGTGTGTGGAGGATGCCAATTTTAACAACACTGAAACCTTGAAGGATTTCATATTGAATTTTCTCACCAGACTCACCGAGTGGGCTGGGCTTTCAGCTGGGCCAGTGAGAGGTGGATGGATGGGACACTGACTAATATGATGCTCAGAACTCCCGCAGTAGAAACAAAGACCCTCCTTCCTCCATCTTTCATTTTCTGCATGCTTCAAACGAGTGTGATAAAGTGTGGTGTTTGTGTTCTCTGAAGGTGGAACAGGTTTGGAGCTTTCCTTAATCGAGGGATGGTGAGTCAGTAAATGACCTAGTCTTATAGGTAGGTCAATGAGGGAATCCAGCATTAATTGTTCATCTCTACATGCCAGTTCACTGAGAATTTCAGGATGAAGACCTTGGCGAAACACAGCTTTTAGTGCTGGGTCATTCCATCCACTGGTTGGTGCTAGTTTTCTAAAGTCCAGAGCATACTCAGTGACTCCTCGAGATCCCTGAGAGATAGTGAGCAAACTTTCGTCGACTTCGATTCCCTCGGGTTCGTGGTCAAACACTCTTGAACAACTTGAGGAACTGTTCATACAAAGTCGTGTGCTCACTGCCATTTTTCGAAACGACACTCATCCATTGTAATGCCTTGCCAGTGAGGAAAGACAGAAATTCAGCGAGCTTGTGTTTGTCAGAAAGATGCGGCATAGTAGAGAAGTACATGGAGCACTAAAGTAAGCATCCCTTACAAACGAGAGCATTCCCGGCATATTTCTCTGGAATGGGAACTTGTAAGGCAGGACTGGGAGAAGCCTCAGGACGCACTAGAAGGGACTGCAACATCACAGTTGCGAGCTGTGCCATTCGAGTGTCGAAGACTGCAAGTATCTGTTGATGTTCTCCTAGAAGTCGTCCTTGAGCATTCAATGCAGTTTACTTCACCTCTTCTGCTACATCCATGATAGGCGAAGTATCCTGTCAGTGTGCAGGCACTTATGGATGTATGCGCAGAGGAGAGTGGGGTGCAAACTGGTAACAAAGCCAAATCATGAGACAGAAATCATAGTTGGGGAGCAGGCAAGGGTCAGTCGATCAGTCAACAGAGCAATGGAGACAAGACAGATGGCGTAAACAAAGAGATAAAGCAAGGGTCAGCAACACGAGAAGCAGGCAGAGAATGAAAGGCTTGGTATGAACTGGAGAAACACAGAACAAGACTTTGCATTGAAGGTATGTGAGTGAGGAGCTTAAAGGCCTCTGCATGCTCTTGCGACAAGGCTTTCGCAGATAGCTTTTCGCAGACAGTTGTAATTTATCGTTGAGCAGGGAGTATAGGCGTGTATAGGCGTGCGCAATGTTATTCACTGCCACAACGCAAGGGGGCGCGAAGTCGCGAAATCGCTAGGAGTAGTTGGTGGGTGTGGTTAGTGGAGTGTTTATCTTCCGGTTACTGAGCAACAGGTCATTCAACACCGATGTCCTTATAATGCGCTGTCCTTATAATGACTAGAACTGGAGTCGTATAGATGTACGTACTTCCTCACTTCCTCGATCAACCGCTCTTCGTGCTGCTCCATCTTCGCTCGTGTTTTTAAAAATGGCGGTCGTGAAAACAAAACAAACCAGGGAAGTAGGGAAGCGGAAGTGCGTGTACAGCGGATGTAGAGTGGACCAATCAGAGCCCTCTTGTCTGCGACGCTGTCTGCGAGGCTGTCTGCAGTGGTCACAAATTTTGGGAGGTGCGCGCAGAGCATCTGCGAAGCGGGGGAGGGCTTCGCAGATGCCATCTGCGACGCTGTCTGCGAGGACTGGGTTGTCAGCATAAATTGGCCCTGAGTAGTGTGACTAGTGATTAGTGGAATGAATGACAGCTGATGTTAATAGGCCGGTGACGGGTGCTGTGCTCTTTGGGAGTTGTAGTCCTGAGTGTCCATGTTTGTAGTCTGGCTAGTGCTGTCATTCTCAATGGCATTACTGACACTTTAGAAAATGTAGATGTGCAAAAATAGTATCAGCACCATCTTTAGTAAATAGTGCAATCAATGGCTCTTTTAAATAAAATATATATTAAAATAACTATTCTTTGCATTATTTGATATTAATGGTGCTATTAATATTTTTGCACAACTTAGTGAAAGCTTCTTTCTTGATGGAGTAAATGGTCACTATGGTCCTCATTTATCAATCTGGCATAGAAACAGCACAGATGCAAGTGCAGAAATCGTCATACAAGAGGTGTAATACTGTATGTGATTTCATGAAAAGTTAATGAATCACATATTACATTTACAATATGTAATATTGTAATATCGTAATATTCATGAGATATTGCATATGATATATTATGATCTCATGATATGCCATATGATATATTGTAATATCATATGTAATATTCTTACACTGTGACTGGTGAGATCATATATGAAAAGTTGTGATTACAATCACAACTTTTCATATGTGATTTGTGAAAAGTTCATATCGCACCAGTCACAATGTAAGAATGCTCAAGCATTGACAAATGTGGAAGCTGAAAGCCATTGTCATTTAAATATCATGCCCCTAAATCTTTTCGGTTTCAAGGCCATGCCTCTAGAGTTTGACATGGAGAGGTGTAATACAGCCAAGAATAGAAATTTCTCCACTCTTGAAACAGAAGCTCTAACATCACAAATCCAACTGAAGAAATTGTTTCTATTTTGCAGCCTGAAAAGTAGCATCATAGAAAGTCATAATGCATTATGGAAAGAAATCACTGCTGTAGTCAACAAAGTTGTTGTTAACTATTGAACTCCAGCTGATGTTTGAGTATGTAATTGATACATATGTATAGCCTATATACTGCTTATAGTAATAATATAATAGCTTATATCACAAATCTTTACATGTAGGTGAAGAAAAATGGGCAGCTCTGCCCCCAAGTGGTGTAACAGAAAAGCATTTGCTCTATCATTTGGAGATCACTAGTTTGAATCCTGATGATGCCACAGCAACCTATGACTGGGAGCTCAAAAGAGTAAAATCATAGGGGTCTATGAGTTCATGCATACAGAAGTGGCCAGATAGTGCTTTCCTTGGAGTGTGTTATGCCACGCCCAGTGTTGGATGAGAGGCAGTTCAAAAAGATGCAGAGTTATGCCTTAGATGAACATGTTGACTTTTGCCCTCCCTGGTTGGTTGGCTAATTTTGGCTCCGATCAATCAGATCCAGGCACCATTGGTGTTCAGTCTTCAGCAAGACAAACAGACCTGGAACTGCCCCACAGAGCCAGGTAACCATGAACTGTGTGAGAGAGAGAGAGCATGCTTGTCCTCCAACCCCTGTGCTGGCACAACACCATCCTGGATGCCTTGGGGAACAAAAACAACTTGATTGCCCCTTGTCACTCTCCATTAAAACGAATCCCTGCTCTCCTGAAAAACCCTCTCACACCTTACAGACACATAGAGGTCTTCTAAAGCCTCGGTCACAACCGGCCATATGTGCTCCTACGGCCTGTCTACGTACAAAAAACGCAAGAAACGCACGGAGGGTGCGCGTGTGATGTGCTGATTTTCGAGCCGTAGACTGGCCGCAGACCGGCCGCAGAGGTTCTTTGCCATGTCAAACAAACTCTACGGGTGCTTACGTTTTTTTCAGGTTGCAAGACAAACTTACGGCCAACGTGCATCTTTCTCCATGAACAAAAAAACGCAGCGATTTGGGAAACGCCAAAAATCGCACGGCCAAAAAATCATACATCCGGTTGTGACCTAGGCTTAACAGAGCCAGATGTGCCATTGCCAAGATTTGATGACTGGCAAAACACTTGTTCAAGTAGGTGATTGGTTATAATTGCTTAATTTTAAATCGCTTGTAATTGTCACCAGTAGCTCCCTGCAGTGCCAGCATACTTGGGCTAGTATGTTGGCACTGCAGGGAGCCCGGGCATCTCCAGGGCCAGTGTTCTACAGTGGAGGTGGGAGCTGTGGTCCGAATCCTTGATGCACCAGAGACCGCCCTCAGTCAGGCTGGAGTGTATCGTATACTGGTGAGTGTTCAAGGGGATACATATCATGTGTTAGAGGATTCTGGCTGTAATCAGACCTCAATCCACCAAAGCCTGGTGCAAGGTGAGGCATTGGGAAGAGCACAAGTGAAGGTTTTGTGTGTGCATGGGGATGTTCACGAATATCCACTAGTGTCCATCCACATTCTATTTCAGGGGGAAAAGCATAGTGTAAAGGCAGTGGCTAACCCGCGTCACATGGCACTTTGGACATGCTGGAGGAAAATTGGGAGAAGGGAACTTCAACAAGTAAAAATGAAATTCAATACGTTCTCAACCTGCGTTCAAAACTCCACACCCTCACACACTTAACCCAGGAGAATTTGTGGCAGGCACAAGAACTCCAAACCTGTATACCACCTCAACCTGTTAAAATGTTGGAATGAGGGGGTCCCCATGGTATTGGCCTCACTGTTAGTAGTTCTGGAGAAGGTGGAGCTGGGCCCAGAGGTAAAAACGAAAGTAACGACTCAAATCGGTCCGGTCCCCTGTGGAGACCACCTCTCACCAGCCCAACTCATGGAGGTTGCCAAGTTGCAAAAGGAATTTTCTGACATGTCCTCGCCCCTTCCTGGCTGCACCCACCTCATAGAACACCACATTGAAATGCCCCTGGGGTGGTGGTTGCCCATACTCCTTACCTGAACACAAAAAAAGGTGGTTCAGGACGAATTCAAGGCCATGCTCAAAATGGACATAATTGAGGAGTCCCACAGTGACTGGAGCAGCCCGGTGGTCCTGGTTCCCAAGACTGACCGGTCGGTCGGGTTCTGTGGGGACTACAGAAAAGTCAACGTGGGCGTCTAAATTTGATGCATACCCAATGCCTCGCATTGATGAGTTGTTCAATCAATTAGGTGCTGTTCACTTTTATTCAACATTGGATTTGATAAAGGGATATTGGCAGATCCCCTTGACTCCTCTATCCCCAGAGAAAACAGCCTTTTCCACACTGTTCAGATTACCCCAATTTGTCACGTTTCCTTTTGGGTTATTTGGGGCTTCCGCTATGTTCCTGTGGCTCATGGACAAATCCTCTGCCCCCACGCTGCCTATACAGTGGCCTACCTTGATGACATTATATATAGCAACGATTGGCTGCAGCACCTAGAACACCTTAGAGCTGTTCTAGAGTTGCTGAGGTGTGCGCGTCTCACTGCTGACCCAAAAAAATGTGTGATTAGGTGGGTGAGAGTATGGTATCTGGGTTTCCACTTGGGTCATGGGCAGGTGCATCTCCAAATTGACAGGACTGCAGCAGTTGTGGCCTGCCTGAGGCCTAAGACCAAAAAGGGGGTGAGACACTTCCTGGGGTTGCCTGGCTACTATCACAGGTTCATACCTAATTATTCAGACGTCACCAGCCCGCTCACTAATCTCACTTAAAAGGGAGCACCAGGTCCAGTGGATGGAGCAATGCCAACAGGCCTTCACCAAGGGTGATGACTCAGTGGCATAGGCGTAGAGCCAAAGTTACTGCTGAGGCTCGCCCACGGGAGCACCACTCCTCTCCGCATCACGTGTTGAACAGGTTTGCTCTCCTTAGTGATGCACCTGCTGAGAAACCTGAAAGAGCTCTGAGTAACTTTGTAGAGGTGTTTAAATTAGCAAAGGTGATGTCCGATGCAGTAGTATGCTCTGGCCCCATCCCAATGTGGCGTGGCGATGTAGGTTACAGCAGGTTATGGTCGCTGAACTGCTGGTTGTCCAGGTGGTGCTCTGAAAACAGTGTGGGCTTTATAGATAATTGGGCTAATTTTGAGGGCACTACTGGCCTGTTAGGGCGGGACGGTATCCATCCCACTCGGGAAGGTGCTGCTCTCATTTCCTGTAGCATAGGTCATAGTCTCAGAACAGGCCTAGTTAATTTCTGACAATCCAGAGCCAAGGCCAGGGAGCAGACGAACAGGCTAAACCAACTGTCTGCTAGCTGCACAGAGTCATCACTCAGGGTCCACTACATCGAGGCTGTGTCTGTTCCCCGAGCTAAACAAAAAGGTAGAAATATTCAGAGTTTGTTCCAGTAACCTAATCAATATAAAATTAGATCATAATGACTTCAGCTGCTGCCAGCACCTTTGATCTAAAGGTGGGGCTATTAAATATTAGATCTCTTACATCTAAACACTAATGGTTAATGAACTCATTATTGATCAGGAGTTTAATGTCCTTTTGTTTAACTGAAACATGGATTAAGCCAAATGAATATATAGCATTAAATGAAGCGAGTCCTCCTGGATACAGTTATATACACCAGCCTCGTCTAACTGGCAGAGGAGGAGGCGTTGCGGTTATTGATAATAATTATCTAGGTGTAACACAAAAACCTGGTTATAAATTTAATACATTTGAAGTTCTTCATACTCATATAATGTATGTAGCCTCGAAAAATAAGTCTACCCAGTTAATTCTGTTACTTATTATTTACAGGCTCCCGGGGCCATATTCTGAGTTTCTTTCTGAATTTGCAGATTTTATCTCAGATCTGGTTATTTCCTTAGACAAAGTTATCGATTTAGACAAAGATTTAGTTGTCATAGATTTTAATATTCACTTCGATAACCCAGAAGAACCTTTGAAAACAGCGTTTGTGTCCATTTTAGATTCAGTCGGGATTAATCAGAATGTCATAGGACTGACCCATAATGGTGGTCACACCCTCGATTGTTAGGGTTCACCCAGTCGGAAACGGTCAACTTACTTCTCGGGACCCCCGTCCTCATACCACCTGCAGAATTCTGGGACGGAACACAGCAAAAAAACAGAGAACGGTTTCACTGCTGTTTATTCACAGTTTTCTCGCCAAAGATGAAATATTACAAACACCTTTTAGAACAAATTATAATCTCTCTAAACGGCTATTGTGTTTGTCGAATGTGTGTGTTTGTGTGTGTGTGTGTGTGTGTGTGTGTGTATGTGACCTCAGAGGTGTGTGTGTGTGTGTGTGTGTGTGTGTGTGTGTGTGTGTGTGTGTGTGTGTCTATGGGAGGGTGTGAATAAGTGACATCATTTTGATATCTGTGTCTATTTGTGTGTGTGTGTTTGACTTGCGTGCAAGTGAACAGCTTGATCTTGGGGCAGGTCAAATAATCTCCATCAGTGTGTGTGTAAATCATAACATAATGACATATTTCTGATCATACGACATGATAGCAAGGTACAGACAGATTTTAAAGGTCATTGCTTACATACACCCCTTCAGGTCAGATATAACATAGTACTTCAGGTCAGATATAACATATGTACTTAAGATGATGATGGAATTTTTAAACACAGATATGTTATATCTAGTCTACGAAGTCTTAGTCAAAGAAAAATACATCAGAAATTAATGCCAATTTAAACAGGAATAGTTTGAAGAATCTAAAAGCTAAAAGATGAAAAAGCTAAAATATTAAAATCATAATTCTTAACACATGAATGTGTGTCTTGTGCTAAGTCAGCAAATTACATCTTGATTTCATCAATATTTAGTAAAACAATCATAAGCAAAATAACAAATAAGAATATGTCTTTAACAATCCTAAATTATATTCTGTAATTATAAAACTAACTTAAAACTATAAAACTAACTTAAATCATTGAATGCATCTTAGCTCTAACAATTAAATCCAACCTTCAATCATTTCAACTTCAGATTCAACATTAAAGAAACTGGTTAACTCTAACAATCTTAAATCACAATCCTAGCTATAAACTAACTTAAATCATGGCTTTAAATCTAACTTTTAATTCCCAATACACGTTGGCTATGCAGCTGTGAGTGTGTGTGATATCATCACAGACCCTGTCGCCATCTAGACACATCTCTGATCAACAATACACATTTCATATCAAAATAAACAAAATGTTCCCAAACAATGTCCAGCTGAGACATAAGGTCATTTTAACTGAACTGAAATTAATCCTTAATTTTGTCACAAATATAAATTACTGCCTTCTTGGTCAAGAATAATACTTATATAAACCTACATATACAGTGGTGCTTGAAAGTTTGTGAACCCTTTAGAATTTTCTATAGTTCTGCATAAGTATGACCTTAAACATCATCAGATTTTCACACAAGTCCTAAAAGTAGATAAAGAGAACCCAGTTAAACAAATGAGACAAAAATATTATACTTGGTCATTTATTTATTGAGGAAAATGATCCAATATTACATATTTGTGAGTGGCAAAAGTATGTGAACCTTTGCTTTCAGTATCTGGTGTGACCCCCTTGTGCAGCAATAACTGCAACTAAACATTTCTAGTAACTGTTGATCAGTCCTGCACACCGGCTTGGAGGAATTTTAGCCCATTCCTCCATAGAGAACAGCTTCAACTCTGGGATGTTGGTGGGTTTCCTCACATAAACAGCTCGCTTCAGGTCCTTCCATAACATTTCGATTGGATTAAGGTCAGGACTTTGACTTGGCCATTCCAAAACATTAACTTTATTCTTCTTTAACCATTTTTTGGTCGAACAGCTTGTGTGCTTAGGGTCGTTGTCTTGCTGCATGACCCACCTTCTCTTGAGATTCAGTTCATGGACAGATGTCCTGACATTTTCCTTTAGAATTCGCTGCTATAATTCAGAATTCATTGTTCCATCAGTGACGGCAAGCCGTCCTGGCCCAGATGCAGCAAAACAGGCCCAAACCATGATACTACCACCACCATGTTTCACAGATGGGATAAGGTTCTTATGCTGGAATGCAGTGTTTTCCTTTCTCCAAACATAACACTTCTCATTTAAACCAAAGAGTTCTATTTTGGTCTCATCCGTCCAGAAAATATTTTTCCAATAGGCTTCTGGCTTGTCCACATGATCTTTAGCAAACTGCAGACAAACAGCAATGTTCTTTTTGGAGAGCAGTGGCTTTCTCCTTGCAACCCTGCCATGCACACCATTTGTTGTTCAGTGTTCTCCTGATGGTGGACTCATGAACATTAACATTAGCCAATGTGAGAGAGGCCTTCAGTTGCTTAGAAGTTACCCTGGGGTCCTTTGTGACCTCGTCGACGATTACACGCCTTGTTCTTGGAGTGATCTTTTTTGGTTGACCACTCCTGGGGAGGGTAACAATGGTCTTGAATTTCCTCCATTTGTACACAATCTGTCTGACTGTGGATTGGTGGAGTCCAAACTCTTTAGAGATGGTTTTGTCACCTTTTTCAGCCTGATGAGCATCAACAACGCTTTTTCTGAGGTCCTCAGAAATCTCCTTTGTTTGTGCCATGATACACTTCCACAAACATGTGTTGTAAAGATCAGACTTTGATAGATCCCTGTTCTTTCAATAAAACAGGGTGCCCACTCACATCTGATTGTCATCCCATTGATTGAAAACATCTGACTCTAATTTCACTTTCAAATTAACTGCTAATCCTAGAGGTTCACATACTTTTGCCACTCACAGATATGTAATATTGGATAGTTTTCCTCAATAAATAAATGACCAAGTACAACATTTGTGTCTCATTTGTTTAACTGGGTTCTCTTTATCTACTTTTAGGACTTGTGTGAAAATCTGATGATGCTTTAGGTCATATTTATGCAGAAATATAGAAAATTCTAAAGGGTTCACAAAATTTCAAGCACCACTGTAAACCTAACACTCGATCTAATACTAACATTCGGGCTAAACATAGAAAATATAGTCATACTTCCACAGTCTGAAGTTATCTCAGATCATTATCTCATCTCATTCAAAATATGTCTGAGTAATAATATATACACCTCACCACGCTACTGTATTAAACGTACATTCACATCAACTACTGCACAGAGCTTTATAAATGATCTCCCAGAGTTATCAACTTTGTTTGGGTCACTGTCAGCCCCAACAGAACTTGATCAGGCAACTGAATGCCTAGAATCAACATTCTGCCATATATTAGATAATGTAGCTCCTCTTAAAAGGAAAATGGTCAGAGACAAAAAATTAGCACCCTGGTATAATGATGACACTCGCACATTAAAACAGACCACTTGAAAATTGGAATGTAAATGGCGTCAAACAAAATTGGTAGTGTTCAAATTAGCGTGAAAAGAGAGCTTCCTGAAGTATAGAAAAGCTCTTAGTGCTGCTTGTTACAAAGTAACGGTCCTTCCCCAAAGCCCCAGCAGTTATGTCTAAACTGCCTGCCTCAGTGACGTTGCTGCTGAGTTGGTACGACCCAGGTAGAAGACGTTATTTTCATATGTCTGAAACAGAATAGTCCAAGTGTGTAGGGGTGTTAGGTTGCTTAACTGCCGATGTGTCTTTAATTTAAGGATGCTGTGGCTTTAAATTGTCAGAGCCAGTAAAAACTTGACTGGCTGCCTTAGTGGCAGTCTGAGAGTACAAAAGGGGACGGACTTTAGTTTGAAACAGACACATTTTGGGAAGCAATGGAGTTGCTGTGTTAGAGGTCTTCCAGGCTGATTTGTGTTTCAAAAGCTGATGGTCAGTTATGCAGTCTGAGAAGTTAGCAACTTACAACTTATGCCCAGCACTTGGAGAAACTCTGCCAAATCTGTGAATATTGAGCTGCAGTTGTGCCTTTGTGCCTGCCTTCGCCATTTTTTTGTTGTGGCTCAGCCTATGTAGATTGGAGTTATTGAACTGTATCTACTCAGGCCACCAGATCATACACATTATGCGCACCATCTCGTGAGTGCACCCTGGATCATCTTCATCTTCGCGGACCATCAGGATTTCATCTGGGACAGACGTTTGGATCTTTAGTAAGAGCACTCTTTTCTTTTGGATTTTCAAGGCCCCTTTTTGTTTTGTTTTTTTGGACTAAATATATTGGCGCTCCATAGTGTAAAATTATGACTATTTCTTGTATAACTATGTTGAATCATGTTATGGTAATATTTTATGTGCATTAAAAATGTATGTAATACAACCCCGATTCCAAATAAGTTGGGACAAAGAACAAATTGTAAATAAAAACAGAATGCAATAATGTACAAATCTCAAAAACTGATATTGTATTCACAATAGAACATAGACAACATATCAAATGTCGAAAGTGAGACATTTTGAAATTTAATGCCAAATATTGGCTCATTTGAAAATTCATGACAGCAACACATCTCAAAAAAGTTGGGACAGGGGCAATAAGAGGCTGGAAAAGTTAAAGGTACAAAAAAGGAACAGCTGGAGGACCAAATTGCAACTCATTAGGTCAATTGGCAATAGGTCATTAACATGACTGGGTATAAAAAGAGCATCTTGGAGTGGCAGTGGCTTTCAGAAGTAAAGCTGGGAAGAGGATCACCAATCCCCCTAATTCTGTGCCAACAAATAGTGGATCAATATCAGAAAGGAGTTCGACAGTGTAAAATTGCAAAGAGTTTGAACATATCATCATCTACAGTGCATAATATCATCAAAAGATTCAGAGAATCTGGAAGAATCTCTGTGCGTAAGGGTCAAGGCCAGAAAACCATACTGGGTGCCTGTGATCTTCGGGCCCTTAGACGGCACTGCATCACATACAGGCATGCTTCTGGATTGGAAATCACAAAATGGGCTCAGGAACACAATTCACCGTGCCATCCGCCGTCACCAGCTAAAACTCTATTGTTCAAAGAAGAAGCCGTATCTAAACATGATCCAGAAGCGCAGACGTCTTCTCTGGGCCAAGGCTCATTTAAAATGGACTGTGGCAAAGTGGAAAACTGTTCTGTGGTCAGATGAATCAAAATTTGAAGTTCTTTATGGAAATCAGGGACACCGTGTCATTCGGACTAAAGAGGAGAAGGACAACCCAAGTTGTTATCAGCGCTCAGTTCAGAAGCCTGCATCTCTGATGGTATGGGGTTGCATTAGTGCGTGTGGAATGGGCAGCTTACACATCTGGAAAGACACCATCAATGCTGAAAGGTATATCCAGGTTCTAGAGCAACATATGCTCCCATCCCAGTGATGTCTCTTTCAGGGAAGACCTTGCATTTTCCAACATGACAATGCTAAACCACATACTGCATCAATTACAGCATCATGGCTGCGTAGAAGAAGGGTCCGGGTACTGAACTGGCCAGCCTGCAGTCCAGATCTTTCACCCATAGAAAACATTTGGTGTATCATAAGACAGAAGATACGACAAAAAAGACCTAAGACAGTTGAACAACTAGAATCCTACATTAGACAAGAATGGGTTAACATTCCTATCCCTAAACTTGAGCAACTTGTCTCCTCAGTCCCCAGACATTTACAGACTGTTGTAAAGAGAAAAGGGGATGTCTCACAGTGGTAAACATGGCCTTGTCCCAACTTTTTTGAGATGTGTTGTTGTCATGAAATTTAAAATCACCTAATTTTTCTCTTTAAATGATACATTTTCTCAGTTTAAACATTTGATATGTCATCTATGTTCTATTCTGAATAAAATATGGAATTTTGAAACTCCCACATCATTGCATTCCGTTTTTATTTACAATTTGTACTTTGTCCCAACTTTTTTGGAATCGGGGTTGTATATGAATAGTGTGTATGGTGGGTTTTTTTTTTTTTAATTTCACATCACTGAATACCAGCTTTTGTTTGGGCTCTTTGATCCATTTTTGGGAGGTTGAATTTGGGACATAGGTTCTCTGACCTTGGGTTCTAGGATTCCGTAACAGAATTGGGGGCTCATCCGGGATCAAAGGGTCAATATAGGTCAAATATTTTTGACTGAATTAGTGTGTTTTCTCTATTCTTGTGATTGTGAAATTAAAAAAAAAATGGAGACTTTGTAAGTAATCCCTCAATAGAGGTGCGAGATGAAATGAAAAACAGATCTGTGTAGATTAGCTCAAGAGTATAATGTTAGTGAGATTAAAATTTCTGAGACCAGGAAATGAAGAATACTTTGATCAGGTTTTTGGTTAGTGAAGATGTTGGATAAGAAGGCCTTAAGTTTCATTGTGGAACCTAGTGTTGTCAGTTGTGATTTTTAAGCTTAGAAACTGGAGTTAGAGTGTCAGTTTAAGAGAGAACTGGCAGAAAGAGAAGAGAAAGAAAGAGAGGAGAGGGAAAGACAGAAAGAAAGGGAAATGCAGATTAGAATGAAATAATTAGAGGTAGGTAGAGTACCTAGCTGTGGTAGGACTTTTGATGTAACAACACAGATTGGTTCCCAGATTTGAAGAGAAAGAGGTTGAGAAATATTTCTCCATTTTGAAAAAATGGCAGATAGTTTGGAGTGGCCTAGGGATGTGTGGCCTTTGATGCTGCAAAGTGTTTTGGTTGGTAAGCCTAGGGATGTCTTTTCTGCACTTTCTTTGAGTGATAGTGGTGACTATATTATTGTGAAGAAGGTAGTACTTAAAGCTTATGAGTTGGTTCCAGAGGCCTATAGGCAGAAATTTAGGGACACAAAAAAAACAGTATGATCAAACACATGTGGAGTTTGCTAGTATTAAGGAGCAGCTATTTGACAGGTGGTTGACTTCTAGGGAAAGTAACGGGGACTATGAGAAACTTAGGCAGCTCATGTTGGTTGAGGAGTTTAAACAGTGTGTCCATGCAGATATTAAGACACATTTAGACGAGCACAAAGTGCAGACAATTAGTGAGGCAGCTACAATGGCAGATGATTATGCACTTACTCACAAGCTGAGTTCAAGGACAGGAGGTAGTTCATTTAATCCTCAGTTTAAGTCAAATAGATTTAATCAGTCATCTTTCTCAGGTGGTAAGAAAGGTGATAGTTCAGAGGACAAGAGTTTTGAGTCCAAAAAGGTTGGGACAAAGTGGCATACTTGTTATTGTAAAAGACCAGGTCATAAAATCTGATTGTTGGAAATTGAAGAAAAATGAGGCTAAGCAGCAGGCATTTCCAAGTGCTTGTTTTGTAGGGCAAAGCTCTATTGCAGGTCCAGTGTTTCCCACAGACCAGGTAGCAATTTGTGGTGCTCCACTCTGCCGATGAGGGAATCGTGCATGGTGGTGTCGTGGTGGTCAGTGGAGTCGGTCATTGGGGTGTATGCAAAGTGTTTACAGCGGGCGGTGTTCAAACACACAGTATTTTTCTTCAGAGTCACCTGCTGGGACTATTTTAAAGCTACAAGAAGCATTTGAGATTATTCAGTTCAATCTAAATTATATTTAAGTTCTTTAAGAGAAGACAGCCAAAACAATTTTTACCAGAACCCTGCCTGGTTTCATTCCTCGACCCAACTTTACATTACAGGGCAGGCCATTAGTTTGCTGAGCTTGATGTTGGTAGAAAACCTGTCTCTTAAATTTATGAAAATTACTCACCAAAAATTGAAGTTAAAGTTTAGTTTTTACCTTAGTTTTTTGCCTTTTTGGTGGCAATCTTTCAATCATTCTTTAGTTGATATTCAAGGAATAAATTGCAAAAAACAAGCTGGAGGTTTTTATTTTAAATATTAAACTCAACACTTGCCTCAATCAATACTAAAATGAAATAAATAGTATAATGTAACAACAAAATAATAATAAAATAGATAGCATCAACTAGGCATCCCTGCGAGTATAGCATTTTATTTAGGCTAGTGGGAAATCCTTATTTATTGTGAATGTCAAGCCATTATTAATAACTTGCATGAACGCTGAAGCGGGATAAACGGGATAATGCAATAAGGCCGGCTCCTCGCGTCACGCTGCTACTGTATGCATCAAAATTGGTTTATAGCCTGACTCAGGGATGTCCGTTTCATGTAAGCCAAGAAGGCTATGATAAAGCTCATCACGAACACGACGTAGGCTACCTTTTAAAATAAGGGGTCGGAAGGAGAATCGGGAAAGCTGCGTTATTTTTAATTAGCCTAACAGGCCTACTTGCAGTCCGAGTATATGCGCAACGGCAGGCCTGTGTACATGTCGGTCTGTCTGTCTGTCTCTCTCTCTCTCTCTCTCTGTGTGTGGTTGTGTGCACGCTTGAACGAGAAGAAAGAGCACTATGAATGAACGGAATGATACGCAACGGAATTTTTTTTTTTCAAAATCGCGAGTCTGATTGTGTGGCGATAGGAATCCATTGTGTGGCGTTGCACCACACAATGGTCTATGTATGGGAAACCCTGAGGTCTTAGTGAGAATTCCTCAAATTGTGAATAAGTCAGAGGTTATGTCAGAAGTCATGGCTGGATTTAAGCCTTTTGTTTCCAAAGGATTTGTGTCTTTAGTTAGTGAGGAGGATAATCTGCAGCCTATTAGGATTCTGAGGGATACAGCAGCTTCAAAGACTCTGTTGTTAGAAAGTGTGTTACCTTTGTCAGAAAAGTTTTCAGTTAATGCTGACGTGCTCCTCCAGGGTGTAGATTCAGTGACTAGTGCCCCTCTCCATGAAATATATATATATATATATATATATATATATATATATATATATATATATATATATATATATATATATATACAGTCTGACTTGGTTACAGGACCTGTCATAGTAGGCAGTAGGTCTACTCTCCCAGTTGAGGGTATCCAGATGTTGCTAGGCAACGACCTAGCTGGGGAAAAGGTTACTTCAGATCCAATAGTGTCTAGAAAACCTTGTGTTGAAGACAGTAGTGAGGACATGAGTATTCCCAGCTTGTGCTGTTACTAGAGCTATGAGTAAGAAATTATTAGAAGAACAGAATGTTAGTGAGGCGAAAGGATCAGAAGATGAGGTAGGTTTACAAGACTTTTTTTTTTAGCTCAAGATTTCTCTGGTGTAGTAGATAGCGATAGAGAAGTACAGTTGAATGAGGATCGTAGTATGTATTCAGTGAGTAGAGAGAGGCTCATTGCAGAGCAAAAAGGAGATCCTGTCTTAGTTGAGCTGTGTCAGAAGTCATTGTCCCCACAGGAGGCTCAAAAGGTCCCTGTGTGTTTCTATATGAGCGATGATGTGTTGATGAGAAAGTGGAGACCTCTTGATGCATCAGTAGATGAGGAATGGAGAGTAATTGATCAGATAGTGGTTCCAAAACTGTATAGACAGGAAGTGATGAGTATAGCTCATGATCATCTTATGTCAGGTCATTTGGGGGTCAAGAAGACTTATCATAGGATACTTAGTCATTTCTTTTGGCCACAACTTAGGAAGGATGTGGTTGAGTACTGTAGGACATGTCCCACATGTCAGGTTATAGGGAAGCCAAATCAAAAGATTCCAGTGGCTCCACTTAAGCCTACTTTGGCTTTTGGTGAACCATTTAGTCATGTCATAGTAGATTGTGTCGGACCTCTACCAAAGACAAAGTCAGGTAATCAGTACTTACTTACCATCATGTGTGCTTCTACTAGGTTTCCTGAGGCAATACCCCTCAGAGATATTAAGGCTCCAAAGGTTGTTAAGGCTTTGACACAGTTTTTTACACTGTTTGGCTTACCAGAATCAATCCAGTCCGATCAGGGTACAAATTTCATGTCAAACTTTTTTTCAGCAAATCATGAAACAGTTAGGTATTCAGCAATATAAGTCAAGTGCCTATCACCCAGAAAGTCAAGGAGCTCTGGAAAGATTTCACCAAACATTGAAGAATATGATCAGAATGTTCTGTGAAGAATTTGAGAAAGATTGGGATGAAGGTGTACACCTGTTACTTTTCGCAGCTAGAGAATCTGTGCAAGAGTCCTTAGGATTTAGCCCTTTTGAGCTGGTTTTTGGTCACGCAGTCCATGGGCCATTACAGTTCTTGAAGGAAAAGTGGGTGTGTGAAGAAGAGCAGAAAGGTATCTTGAACTATACTGGAAATTTCAGGGAGAAACTGGTTAGAGCAACGAAGCTAGCTAGGGAAACTCTAAAGCAAAGTCAGACAAAAATGAAACAATGGTATGACAAAAATGCTAGGAAAAGAGAGTTCAAAGCAGGTGACAAGGTACTAGTATTGTTTCCTAGCTAGGTATGAAGCAAGCTAGGTATGAAGGTCCATATGAAGTTGAGTCCAAAGTTTCAGAGGTTGATTATGTAGTGAAACACCTGGTAGGAGAAAATCAAGGCAGTTGTGCCATGTGAATATGTTGAAAGCACATAGGGAAAGAAAGGATAAGGATATGATTAATCCTATTGCAACCATAGTTAGTACACAGATTACAGATTAAGGATCAAATACAGAATAGTGAGGAAAGAAAGATGTGTGTGAGAGAGATTCTGAACCCAGCATTAGGCTGAAGAATTCTGATGTGCTGAAGAACATAGACAGCAAGTTGGCACATTTGTCAGAAAGCCAGAGAAATGATTTGAAGAACTTGATTCACAAATATGAAGAGTTATTTCCTGACGTACCAGGTAGAACGAATATGATAAGCCATGATGTAGATGTAGGTGATGCTACTCCAATCAAGCAACATCTGTACAGGGTTAATCCTGTTAAAGAGAAGTTCATGAAAGAAGAAATAGACTATATGATAAAGAACAAAATTATTGAGGAAAGTAATAGTGACTGGAGTTCACCAAGTTTGTTAGTTCCCAAATCAGAAGTCTTACAGATTTTGTACAGACTTTAGGAAAGTGAATGCTGTAACCAAGACTGATTCATTCCCAGTGCCTAGAATAGATGATTGTATAGACAAGATATGTCAGCAAGTTCGAACTATTGAAAGGATATTGGCAAGTACCTTTTACAGAAAGAGCCAAGGAAATATCAGCATTTGTTACTCCAGATGGGTTATTCCAGTATTTAGTTATGCCATTTGGCATGAAAAATTCTGCTGCTACATTTCAAAGATTAGTGAATAGATTGATTGCAGGATTGGAAGGTACTGGAGGGTACATAGATATCATAGTCTGGAGCGATACCTGGAACAAACATATTGAAAGAATAGAGAAACTGTTCATGAAGTTATTGGAAGCTAAGTTGACTGTGACCCTGTGCAAGAGTGAGTTTGGACAAGGAACTGTCCAATATCTAGGTCATATTGCAGGTCAAGGACAAATCAGGGCAGTGATGGCTAAAGTGGGAGTGATAGAAAATTTTCCCATACCAGTCAATAAGAAGGCTCTTCGACGATTCTTGGGTATGGTAGGTTATTGTAGGAAGTATTGTCCTAATATGTCAACTGTTGTCAGTCCACTGACGGATCTTCTCCAGAAAGGACACAAGTATGTGTGGAATGGTAGTTGTCAAGAAGCATTTGACAAGGTTAAACTTATTCTAATGAGTTCCCCTGTACTGGCAATGCCAAATTTCTCGGAACCATTTGAATTGGTAGTAGATGCAAGTGATGTGGGTGCAGGTGCAGCTCTCATGCAAAAAGGTGCTGATGGTGTAGATCATCCAATTGCTTATTTCTCTAAAAAGTTTGATAAACATCAGAGAAATTACTCAACCATAGAGAGAATATTTGGCACTGTTGTTAGCATTGCAACATTTTGATCTTTTTTACTTGGGTACCACGGTACACCCAATACAAGTGTACACGGATCATAATCCACTCACGTTTATACAAAGAATGAAGTGTAAGAATCAAAGATTGTTAAGATGGGGTTTGACACTTCAGGAGTATAATATTGATTATTTTACATATCAAAGGAAAAGATAATGTAATAGCCGACGCTGTCGAGGTTGGTAAGGATTTATTTTCTGATGTGTAATGAGAAGCCAATTGTACATGACTTTGACTGTCACACAAAATTTTTCACTCTGTTCGAAATTTTTCTTTTGGGGGGAGGTGTTACAAAGTAACGGTCCTTCCCCAAAGCCCCAGCAGTTATGTCTAAACTGCCTGCCTCAGTGACGTTGCTGCTGAGTTGGTATGACCCAGGTAGAAGACATGTTATTTTCATATGTCTGAGACAGAATAGTCCAAGTGTGTAGGAGTGTTAGGTTGCTTAACTGCCGATGTGTCTTTAGTTTAAGGATGCTGTGGGTTTAAATTGTCAGAGCCAATCAAAAATTGATTGGCTGCCTTAGTGGCAGTCTGAGAGTACAAAAGGGGACAGACTTTTAGTTTGAAACAGACACATTTTGGGAAGCAATGGAGTTGCTGTGTTAGAGGTCTTCCAGGCTGATTTGTGTTTCGAAAGCTGATGTTCAGTTATGCAGTCTGAGAAATTAGCAACTTACAACTTATGCCCAGTACTTGGAGAAACTCTGCCAAACATGTGAATATTGAGCTGCAGTTGTGCCTTTGTGCCTGCCTTCGCCATTTTTTGTTGTGGCTCAGCCTACGTAGATTGGAGTTATTGAACTATATCTACTCAGGTCACTAGATCATACACATCATGCGCACCATCTCGTGAGTGCACCCTGGATCATCTTCATCTTCGCGGACCATCAGGATTTCATCTGGGACAGTCGTTTGGATCTTTTAGTAAGAGCGCTCTTTTCTTTTGGATTTTCAAGGCCCCTTTTTGTTTTGTTTTTTTGGACTAAAAATATTGGAGCTCCATAACGTAAAATTATGACTATTTCTTGTATAACTATGTTGAATCATGTTATGGTAATATTTTATATGTATTAAAAATGTATGTAATATATGAATATGGTGTTGTTTTTTTTTTTTTTTAATTTCACATAAATGAATACCAGCTTTTGTTTGGGCTCTTTGATCCATTTTAGGGAGGTTGAATTTGGGACATAGGTTCTCTGACCTTGGGTTCTAGGATTCTGTAATATGCTAGCTCAACATATCTCTCCTCCCTAATAGAAAGTAACAAAAATAATCCTAGATTCCTATTTAATACTGTAGCAAAATTAACCAGGAATAAGTCCACTATAGACACATGCATACCTGTAGTATGTAGTAGCAACGATTTCATGAATTTTTTTAATGACAAAATTGAGAATATCCGACAAATTCAAACTACTAATTTAAGGTCCAGCAATGTAAGTGACCCTGTAGTTAACAATATAACTGTATCAGATCATCAATTAGAAAGTTTTACTCCCCTAAAAGAAACTGAATTACTTTCATTAATCACGTCATCAAAAGCCTCAACTTGTGTACTAGATCCCTTACCTACACGTCTATTCAAACAGAATACCTGAAGTAATTAAACCGCTTCTAAAAATAATAAATTCTTCTCTTATGTTTGGCTATGTGCCCAAATCCTTTAAACTAGCAGTTATCAAGCCCCTGATTAAAAAAACCTGACCTTGATCCCTGTCAGCTGTCCAATTATCGGCCAATATCAAACCTCCCCTTTATCTCCAAGATCCTCGAAAAAGCTGTCTAGCATTTATGCTCATATTTACATAGGAATAACATCCATGAAATGTATCAGTCAGGATTTAGACCTCATCATAGCACAGAGACAGCTTTGGTTAAAGTAGCAAACGACCTACTGTTGGCGTCTGATCAGGGCTGTGTCTCGCTGCTTGTGTTGCTTGACCTTAGTGCAGCATTTGATACCATTGATCGTTCCATTCTTCTGGATAGACTATAAAATGTGGGAGTTAAGGGAATGGCCCTCTCCTGGCTCAGGTCTTATTTAACTGATCGCTATCAGTATGTTGATATAAATGGTGATATTTCTAGACGTACTGAGGTAAAGTTTGGTGTTCCAAAAGGTTCTGTCTTGGGTCCACTGCTTTTTTTTTTTTTTCTTTATATATGTTACCTTTGGGTGATATTATTTGTAAACATTGTATTAGTTTCCACTGTTATGCTGATGACACACAGTTGTATGTCTCTGCAAAACCTGATGAGACACCAGCTTAATAGAATTGAGGAATGTGTAAATGACATTAGACACTGGATGCTTATTAATTTCCTTCTGCTTAACTCTGACAAGACTGAAGTACTTGTACTCGGACCACATGCAGCTAGAAGTAAGTTTTCTGATTACACAGTAACTCTGGATGGCCTTTCTGTTTCTTCACGTGCAGCAGTAAAAGACCTGAGTGATTATTGACCCCAGTCTTTCATTCAAAACTCACATTGATAACATTATCCGGATAGCTTTCTTTCATCTCAGAAATATTGCTAAGATAAGAAACTTAATGTTACTACATGACGTGGAAAAACTAGTTCATACTTTAGTTACCTCCAGGTTGGATTATTATAATGTCTTACTGTCTGGATGTTCCAATAAGTGCATAAACAAGCTCCAGTTAGTTCAAAATGCAGCAGCAAGAGTCCTTACTAGAACTAGATAATATGACCACATCACGCCTGTCTTATCCACACTGCATTGGCTCCCAATCAAATGTCGTATTAATTATAAAGTACTACTATTGACCTTTAAAGCACTGAATGGTCTCGCACCACAGTACCTGAGTGAACTTCTGCTCCTCTATGACCAGACACGCCTACTTGGATCAAAAGGTGCAGGCTATCTGCTGGTACCTTGTATAGTGAAGGCTACATCAGGGGGCAGAGCCTTTTCTTACAAAGCCCCACAGTTATGGAACAGCCTTCCATGTCGTGTTCAGGAATCAGACACAGCCTCAGTGTTTACGGTAAATCTAGGCTGAAAACATCTGTTTAGTCAAGCCTTTTGTTAATGGTGTTTGAGGTAAAGGAGTCCTCAGACATAGTGTTTTGGTAAACTGGGATGTATGGATGCTGTCAGTCCCTACTCGCTTGCTCACTCGAGTTTGTTGATGGTGTAGTGGCTGGCTGCTTTATGTCCTGGGGCTCCCTCATGCCTGTGTTACCTTCTGGCTCTCCCCTTTTAGTTATGCTGTCATAGTTAGTTGCCGGAGTCCCTGCTTGTACTCAGTGCAATATGTATACTGTTCCTACTTATTCAGGTGACATTGGGCATACCTAACAACCTGTTTTCTCTCTCTTCCTCCCCCCCCCAAAAAAAATCTGTTCCTCTGAGTTACAGGTCGGTCCTGGGATCGAGATGCTGGCCTCTTCTGCTCCTCAGACCTGCCTGGTCCATCCTGGTGCCCTGTGTCTGCTTGGAGTCTCATCACATTGCTCCTGTGGAGGGCGGCCCCATGTGGGCAGTTGGGGATCGCACCTGGAGGACGCGCTGGACTCTTGCAGTGGTGCTTTTATGGCTGGGGACTGCAGTTGACTTGCTGACTTTAGGATTGCAGTTGACTTGCTGACTTTGGGACTACGCTTGTTGTAAACAGCTTTGTGCTCAGGTTTCTGTCGGTGGGGGGTTTATAGTATCAATGAAGCTGACTTTATGTTAGGACTGTTAATGTTATAGTCATGTTGTCTGTTGTTGCCCAGATGGGGATGGGTTCCCTTTTGAGTCTGGTTCCTCTCGAGGTTTCTTCCTCATGTCATCTGAGGGAGTTTTTCCTTGCTACCATCACCACAGGTGTTACAGGTGTTGGGGATAGATTAGGGATAAAATTAGCTCATATTTTAAGTCGTTCAAATTCTGTAAAGCTGCTTTGTGACTATATGCTTATTGTTAAAAGCGCTATACAAATAAACTTGACTTGACTAGACCAAGATAAAAGCTGTGCTGTGTGAGGGGCCACTTCTATGCTCCCCTGACTACTCTCTCCCTTTTATTTTGCAGATGGATGCATCAGACAGAGGGCTGGGGGCAGTTTTGTCCCAGGAGGTGGAGGGCGAGGAACATTCAGTGCTGTACATCAGTCGCAAGCTCTTGATACATAAAAGTAAGTACGGCACCATCGAGAAAGAGTGCCTGGCCATCAAGTGGGCAGTACTCACCCTCCGATACTACCTGCTGGGGTGCCCAGTCACCCTCTGTTCAGACCATGCACCCCTCCAGTGGCTCCACCACATGAAGAATGCCAGTGCGTGGATCACCCATTGGTATCTCACCCTCCAACCATTTAAATTCCAGGTGGTCCACAGGCTGGGGGTGCAGATGGTGGTAGCGGACTTCCTGTCCCGTCGGGGGGGATTGTGGCAGTGGGGGCGTAATCAAGTGTCGGTTTGTGAATGGAGGGCTGGGTCAGGGAAGGTGAGTGGCAAAGTCAGTACACCTGTGGCTGATTAATGATGTCTGTGTGTGTTTTGCAGTGAGGATGGATGGTAGAAAAGAAGGGAGAGAGTGACGAGAGGGGATCTCTCTCGAGCAGAACGTGTGTGTGTGTGTGTGTGTGAGGGAGAGAGAGAGACCATGCAAGTGAGATTAGTAAAGCTGAAAAGCAAAGCACGAAAGTGAAAATAAAAGGCTGGGTTAACATCAATTCCTGCCTGCCGCGCGTCAGTATTCCACCCACATAAAGGATTTACGACAAACATAGAGGGTGAAATGTCTGGGTAGCATGGTTGTGGAGTGGTTACATACTCACAGCAAAAATGTTCTGGGTTCAAACCTCACAGCCAATGGGAGCCTTTCTGTGTGGAGTTTGCATGTTCTCCCCGTGTCTGTGTGGGTTTCCTACAGCTGCTCCGGTTTCCCCCACAGTTCAAAGACATGCAGATTAGGTAAAATGCCCAGCCACTGGGGTTGCACAAGCCTGGTACTTGGTGCTGGTCCCAAGCCCAGATAGATTGGGGAGGGTTATGTCAGGGAGGGCATCCGGTGTAAAACCTATGCCATATCAAATAATGGAACAAATCTTGACCCCTAATGGGAGTAGTCGGAAAAAGAGGGTGAAATATCGAAATCTATTCCTATCTTTCTTTGAGAAACATTGTTTGTTTTTAAACATTTTCTAGAATTTTCTCATGCATTTGTTGACAAACTGGAGATCCTCAGCCTATCTTTGCTCCTCAAAGATGGATACTGATTTTGCACCAAATCATGATTACAATCACCTGTTGACATCACTTGTTTCAAGTCGCATCATTTAAAAAATTTTTTACCTCATTAGTAGCTCTTAATTGCTCCATCCCAAAATTTTTGGAATGTGTTGCAGGCCTGAAATGCAGGAATGGATGTAAATTAACAAATGAAATTAAATTGACCAGACAAACTGTGAAATATCTTGGGTTGCAATGAAATGCTGATTGCAATGAAATACAAGTCAAAGTAGATTTAGAAATCACTGCTTTCTTTTATGATTTGCATTTTCCTTACCACCCCAACTTTTTCTGATTTGGGGTTGTACAAGTATTGGCTTTAGATGAATCACCATACAGACACATTCCTTTGTTAAAGCTAAAACATGAATTATATAGTTCACTGTTTGAAAAGGAAAATATACATCACTCATCACAGATAGCTGGCTTACTTGTTGGTAACAAAAGATGAACATGGAGGCATCCATTTTACCACTTCATTGGTGAAAGGTGCTGAAGTAGAAAACAACATGCATTGGACTGGTGAATTACCATGAGGTAAGGAGAATGTGGCATTATATTTCACATAGCCTTGTTCAACTGACATTCAAACCTGTACCAATTCCATATCTCTGAAGTGATATTTCGATCTTCTTTTGTGATGGACTCTGTCCAGGAAGCATTGCCTATTTTATCTTTTTACCCATGTTTTATTTTTAAAGGTATTTGGGAGTAATATTTCGGAGTAGCACAGGTTGTAGGAGGCATTTATTAAGTTGAGACAGATGTTTTCCCCTCATACTGGTCTAAAATTTTACATACTTATGGATTTTAAATAAAAAAAAAAACCCTATGTATATGCAACTATGTAAAATCTTGATTAAAACATTTTAAAAATTGCATTTTACCACATCCATGCATGGACGGGAGGTCAAGAAAGCAAAAATTGGCCTGTGCTTTCAGGGAGGGAGAAGTGGCATACTCTGTCTCTCCTGTCAATTACAAAAATGCTGGCTAGTCATGGTCATCTGTGAGCTCATGTATACAGAAGTGGGCAGACCGCGCTTTCCTCAAAGTGTGTGACGTCACACCCTAATGTTCCATAAGCAGCTGTTCAAAAAGATGTGGTTGGCTGGCATCAAGTGCCTCGGAGGAAGCACGTGATGAAGTTTGCCCTCTGTGGTTGGTAGCTGTTGTGTGATAGAGACCTCTCTGTAGGTGGTACGGTAAGTGCCCACATCAAAATTAGGGAGAAAATTGGGGGGTGGGGGGGAATCATGTTAAAACATTTTCATAATAAATTTGAATTAAATCATCCATCCATTATCTGTAGCTGCTTATCCTGTACAGAGTCACAGGCAAGCTGGAGCCTATCCCAGCTGAATATGGGCGAGAGGTGGGGTACACCCTGGACAAGTCACCAGGTCATTGCAGGGCTAACACCTTGAGACAAACAACCAGTCACACTCACATTCATAACCTATGGTCAATTTAGAGCCACCAGTTAGCCTAACCTACGTCTTTGGACTGTGGGGTAGAGCCCTGCAGTTCCGTGGGACCCGACGCAAAGCAGTGCGGTGCGGGACAAATTTTGACAGTTCATTGTGGGTGCTGGCGGGAGGGGGAGTGCACAATGTGGGAGCGAGCGGGAGAGGTGATAAGCTGCAGTCCCACTAACTAAAAATGTGTTTAAAATAAAATTTATAAATTATTAATTTATGTCTATCATATATAATTTGTGCTGGATATTTTATTTGACATTTAATAAAAACATTTTAAGATGCCTAAATTTGCGGATGTGGTCTAATCTCGTGTACGTTTCCAATTCCTTTCCGCTCTTCCGTGTTTGAGATCTCCGATCATGGCAGAAGAGCAGAGCTCCTCTAGTGAAGCTCACAGTGCTTCAGAAGCAAGTCTCAGCTCATCTCATTATCTCTAGCCGCTTTATCCTGTTCTACAGGGTCGCAGGCAAGCTGGAGCCTATCCCAGCTGACTACGGGCGAAAGGTGGGGTACACCCTGGACAAGTCGCCAGGTCATCACAGGGCTGACACATAGACACAGACAACCATTCACACTCACATTCACACCTATGGTCAATTCAGAGTCACCAGTTAACCTAACCTGCATGTCTTTGGACTGTGGGGAAAACCGGAGCACCCGGAGGAAACCCACGCAGACACGGGGAGAACATGCAAACTCCGCACAGAAAGGCCCTCGCCGGCCACGGGGCTCGAACCTGGACCTTCTTGCTGTGAGGCGACAGCACTAACCACTACACCACCGTGCCGCCCCTCAGAAGTAAGTGCTGCTTTAAAAAGAGGTTCTCACCCTCGCTACGTGCGCTAGGTGAAGGATTGGTCAGTGGAGAGCTCAGCTAAGCTCAGCATGTTTAATTCCCCAAGAACTTTCGTGAGAAATAATGCGAACATCTGCATCATGCGGGATTTGCAGGCGGGAGCGGGACAAAATATGGCGGGCGGGAGCGGGACTGAAAATCATAATTCTTTGCAGGAGCGAGCGGGAGCGGGACTGAAAATTCTGTCCCGCGCAGACCTCTACTGTGGGGGAAACCAGAGCACCCGGAGGAAACCCACGCAGACATGGGATAGAACATGCAAACTCTACACAGAACAACCCTCATCAGCCACTGGGCTCAAACCCAGGACCTTCTTGCAGTGAGGCGACAGTGCTAACCACTACACCACCATGCCGCCCTCATGAAAATCACATAGCTCAGTAATACTAACCAAATGCTAAGAAAGTATATGTAAACTTTTGACCCACTCAAAATCTGATGTAGTAAATAAAACCTTAAATATGTCTCTTAGCTATTATTTTGAAATGACCTTTTATGAATATAAAATAGATATCCTAATTGATGTGACAGGAAAGTACAAATGAAGTGTAATTTATGGAGTTGTAAAAAATTGACTTTACATGTCTTTTGGCCTCAGGTAAACTTTTGGACTCCACTATAATGCATCAAAAAAATCCAATCCATTCCAGACTTTTGATCACAGTGAACTTCTGGTCCTTTATGACCCGCCATGCCTACTTGGATCAAAAGGTGCAGGCTATCTGCTGGTACCGTGTATAGTGAAGGTTACATCAGGGGGCAAGCCTTTTCTTACAAAGCCCCACAGTTATGGAACAGTCTTCCAAGTAGTGTTCGGGAATCAGACACAGTCTCTGCATTTAAGTCTAGGCTGAAAACATATCTGTTTAGTCAAGCCTTTTGTTAATGGTGTTTGAGGTAAAGGTGTAGATCTGGAGGGTCCTCAGACATAGAATGTTTTGGTAAACTGGGATGTATGGATGCTGTCAGTCCCCCACTCGCTTGCTCACTCGAGTTTGTTGACGGTGTAGTGGCTGGCTGCTTTATGTCCCAGGGCTCCCTCATGCCTGTGTTACCTTCTGGCTCTCCCCTTTTAGTTATGCTGTCATAGTTAGTTGCCGGAGTCCCTGCTTGTACTTAGTGCAATATGTATACTGTTCCTACTTATTCAGGTAACATTGGGCATACCTAACAACCTGTGTTTTCTCCCCCCCCCCCCGCCAAATCTGAGTTGCATGTCAATCCTGGGATTGAGGTGCTGACCTCTTCTGCTCCTCGGACCTGCCTAATCCATCCTGATGCCCTATGTCTGGTTGGAGTCTCATCACATCGCTCCTGTGAAGGACAGCCCCATATCAACAGTTGAAAGTCACACTTGTAAGATGCTTTGGACACTTACAGTAATGCTTTTATGGCTGAGGACTACAGTTGACTTGCTAACTTTAGGACTGCAGTTGTCATGAACAGTTTTGCACTCAAGTTTCCATCAATGAAGAGTTTATAACATCAACGAAACTGACTTCATGCTAAAACTGTTAATGTTATAGTCATGTCTGTTGTCCAGGTGAGGATGGGTTCCCTTTTGGGTCAGGTTCCTCTCGAGGTTTCTTCCTCATGTCGTCTGGGGGAGTTTTTCCTTGCCGCCTTCGCCACGGGCTTGCTCATTGGCGATAGATTAGGGATAAAATTGGCTCATGTCTTGGGTCATTCAGATTCTGTAAAGCTGCTTTGGGACAATGTCTATTGTTAAAAGCGCTATACAAACAAACTTGACTTATGAGGTGGCCACTGAAGAAGCAGTGAATTGCAAATTGAATCAGTTTACAAAGGGATCAATGATCCAGAAATAAAAATAAGGTTAGATTATTCATCATTAAACTGATATAAAACACGAGTAAATCAACTACTGAAATTATGTATTTTAGATTGCAGTAGGGGCGGCATGGTGGTGTAGTGGTTAGCGCTGTCGCCTCACAGCAAGAAGGTCCGGGTTCGAGCCCCGTGGCCAGCGAGGGCCTTTCTGTGCGGAGTTTGCATGTTCTCCCCGTGTCCGCGTGGGTTTCCTCCAGGTGCTCCGGTTTCCCCCACAGCCCAAAGACATGCAGGTTAGGTTAACTGGTGACTCTAAATTGACTGTAGGTGTGAATGTGAGTATGAATGGTTGTCTGTGTCTATGTGTCAGCCCTGTGATGACCTGGTGACTTGTCCAGGGTGTACTCCGCCTTTCGCCCTGTAGTCAGCTGGGATAGGCTCCAGCTTGCCTGCGACCCTGTAGAACAGGATAAAGCGGCTAGAGATAATGAGATGAGATTGCAGTAGAGCATTGATCTCAATCCTACTGAAATGCTGCTATATGATCACAAGAAATCTAAATGTTGCAAGATATCCCAGAAAGACACCCGAGTTGAAAGTCTTCTTTTGAAGAATAGATCAGAATACCATTTAACTTCTACTCATCTGCTACAATTAAGCTATTCTTTGTGATTTTTTCACAGGTATGTATAGTTAATGTAAGTACACATTTCTATCAATTTAGCTTTTTAACTGTTAAATGATATAGAACTTTAAAATACTACATAGTTTTGTTAATTCTTATTAATTTCTATTATTTGAAGATGAAAATAGTTAATTTTTCATCAAGTCATAAAATAGTGTGTGTGTGTGTGTGTGTGTGTGTGTGTGTGTGTGTGTCAGGCAATAATCTTACCAAAAAAGGAGATGCATAGCTGAAATATAGGCATGTGCGATATACTTGAAAGTTGAGAATGATGTAACTTTAAGCTACTGTTAAGCGTTGATCCTGTATAATAGAGAAGATCTATATCAACCAGAGGCAATGCTCGAAGTTTAAAGTTCCAAAAAAGTTAAATATTTTTAATTAAGAAAGTTTAGATTGATTTGTCAGTATAGCCATGTTATACTATGCACTCAAAATACTGTATTTACTGTAGAAGAACTAGGTTAAAGCTAGAAGATCCTGCATGCACTTAACTACAAACACTCCCACTTTTAGTGTCAACTGTGCACCCATAAAAAGGCTTAAGAAGATCACAATGCAGTTTTTGCACTTTATAAAGTCATATGGGGTGTCTAACTTCATTGAATTCAAACCTTTTGATCGCATCCTAATTTTCCAACCAGTGGGGTACCATATTAATCCTGGCTCAAATGGATATCTAAAATACATCATGTAAATCATGCTATTTCACTGAAACTTGTGCACAAGGTAAAGTCAGACTGGAGTCTGAACAAAATCCCAGCACCAGGGCTACTTTACTTGGAAAGGCTTTCCTGTAAACCACAGTATTACTCTTAATCCATCAGACACCTTTACTGAGAGTCACTTGTCTCTGCCAGTCTGTTGTTCATGATGCTCAAAGCTCCAACTCTGCCAGAGAAGCCATTGTGTCTTGAGCTTCCACAAACTGTCCTAGGGTACCTATTTGCAGACTCTGAGAGCTGTTTCTGCATAATGGCCAGTGATATCTTGTTTGAGCCTGCCAAGTCTCGCATGGAGATCATCTCACCAGACAGCCTTCTTCCCTCCTGGTCATCATCACAAGGTCCCTCGGAGTCATATGAATACCCAAAATGGCCCTGTCTGAGGTGTAAGCCAGGGCGGATTGCATTGCGGCGTCCCAAGAAAGCCCTAGCCTTGTTGCAGCGCTGGCAGCATAGGCAACTCATCTTGCTCAGCATCCAGTTGAGCACCTGCTTGATTACAATGGAAATCACATTGAAGAGTGAGTAGATGCAGCAGACCCCGGTCAGGATTAAAAGGAAGTTGGCTAGCTGGTACAGGACCTGGTAGCTGTAGGCTTTGCTCTGGCTGCTCACCAGGTCTCCAAAACCGATAGTGCTGAAGGTGACAAAGCAGAAGTAGAGGGAGTCGAGGTATGCCCAGTCTTCTATGGGGGTGTACATGGCTGAGGCACAGCATGAGATAATGATAGCTGACAGGCCTAAGATCAGCATCACATGATATACAGAGGGCTTCCAGCCTGGAAGAGTGCTGGCTGCAAAGTCCTGGCAGATTCCTGGTGGGAGGAGGCCACTAGTGCGCAAGTGATGTAGCCTAAAAGCTTTCATCATCACAGCTAAGAGGG
Source organism: Neoarius graeffei (assembly GCF_027579695.1). Classification (NCBI taxonomy): domain Eukaryota; kingdom Metazoa; phylum Chordata; class Actinopteri; order Siluriformes; family Ariidae; genus Neoarius; species Neoarius graeffei. The sequence goes on along the minus strand of NC_083575.1, from coordinate 17,950,542 downwards.
TGATGATATGTTCTAGGAAAAGGTTAAAGAACAAAATGGTGGCTGCACACCCAAGGAGACCATAGAAGATCAGAAACACTTTGCCAGCTATTGTCACTGGGGTTGTCATGCCAAAGCCTAGGGGAAAGAGACAGCAAAACAAAAATTCAGCAAAAACTGTAATATTTACAGTTGCATACTATTTTTTTCTCTTTTTAAATCTGATGTTGAAACCAAACGTTCAGTGAGATTTTAGAGAGACACTAAAGTTTAAACATTTGTGAATGATGGAAATGCTGTTGAGCAATTGTCCTCTATCCACTGCAAATGTTTCATATAGTGTAGACCTACAGTGCTCAGCGTAAATGAGTACACCCCCTTTGAAAAGTAACATTTTAAACAATATCTCAATGAACACAAACAATTTACAAAATGTTGACAAGACAAAGTTTAATATAACATCTGTTTAACTTATAACGGGAAAAAGTAAGGTTAATAATATAACTTAGATTACACATTTCAGTTTTACTCAAATTAGGGTGGTGCAAAAATGAGTACACCCCACAACAAAAACTACTACATCTAGTACTTTGTATGGCCTCCATGATTTTTAATGACAGCACCAAGTCTTCTAGGCATGGAATGAACAAGTTGGCGACATTTTGCAACATCAATCTTTTTCCATTCAACAATGACCTCTTTTAGTGACTGGATATTTTTTATTATTATTATTATTATTATTATTAAGTAAAATTTATATAGCGCCTTTCAAAAAACCAAGGACGCTTTACAATTATAAACAAGGAAAGAAAAAATAAATAAATAAATTATAAAAAATAAATAAAAAGTAAAAAGTCCACCAAGTAGGGGTCAGGATGTAATTCCCGTGGTGTAGCAGCCACAGTCCCACCAAAAGGTGCACGAAAACAAGTCCCACATCTCCAGCACTGCCGCCGTGACGCCGTCAGCAACATTGCTCGAACACCACGCCATGGATCCACAAAGCGAGCAGAGAAGCTCCACCACGCAGAGTGCTGGTATGTCCCAAACTGCCTGCACAGCTGCCGCGACACCTCTGAGCAACATCGCTCGGAACATCATGCCAAGCGTTAAAGCGCAGAGCGCTGGACAACCACGATGTAAAATGAGCAACGAGCTCACTGCAGTCCATAGCTGGGAGCGCAGGCATCGCCCACGGTGAACCAAGGCCTGGAGGGAACCAACGCCCAAAACTAGGTCCGGAACTACACCACAACCGGTGGACAAAACACTCAAACAAACATCAAACTACACAAACACACAGAAAAAAATAGAAAGAAATAAAATAAAAAAGCTCTGGTGAGAAGCGGTAGCCAGAACGCGCACGACGTACTCTCAACCGGAAACGGAAACGAAAAAAAAAAGTGCTGGATGGAGAGTGATGCTCAACTTATCTCTTGGGCGGCACGGTGGTGCAGTGGTTAGCACGGTCGCCTCACAGCAAGAAGGTTCTGGGTTCGAACCCAGTGGCTGGTGAGGGCCTTTCTGTGTGGAGTTTGCATATTCTGTCTGTGTGGGTTTCCTCCGGGTGCTCTGGTTTCCCCCACAGTCCAAAGACATGCAGTTACGTAGGTTGATGTGGGGTGGCCTCGGGCTGAGGTGCCCTTGAGCAAGGTACCGAACCCCTGACTGCTCCCCGGGCGCTGTGTGTGGCTGCCCACTGCTCTGGGGGTGTGTGCGTGTTCACTGCTTCAGATGTTAACCCATCTGAAGGATGCAGAGGATGAATTTCGCTGTGCTTGAAGTGTGCATGTGACAAAGGTTTCTTAGAATTCCCCATAGGTGTTCAATTTGGTTCAGATCAGGAGACATACTTGGCCACTGAATCACTTTCACCCTGTTCTTCAGAAATCCAACCGTGGCCTTTAGATGTGTGTTTAGTCATGTTGGAAAAGTGCATGATGACCAAGGGCATGTAGTGATGGTAGCATCTTCTCTTTCAGTATAGTTTGTTATAAGTTAAGCAGATGTTATATTAAACTTTGTCTTGTCAACATTTTGGAACTTGTTTGTGTTCATTGAGATTGTTCAAAATGTTACTTTTCAAAGGGGGTGTACTCATTTATGCTGAGCACTGTATTAGAAATTCATTATTTTACTTTTCTTTACACACAAGCTTATTTCTTGTAATTTGCAGAAAGGTGAATAAATTTTGTAGATTGTTGCATTTTTATATGCTAAATTATGGTTAAGAATTTTACCCACTGGTCATGGACGATCATGGAAAAACAAATATGCTAACGATCAACAATTTGAGGAAATATTGAAAGTGAATAAAAATATTTTAATCACATTTGTTGACCGAGGAAAGAAGGATGGAGAAGAAGAGAACTGATGTATCAGCAGTCATGGAGTAGTGCTTGCCAGAAAAGTGCGCACAGTCAGCAGAAAGACACCCATAAATGGCCAAAAGTATGTAGACACCTGACCATCACACCCACATGTGTGGACCTTCCCCAAACTGTTGCCACACAATTGGAAGCTGACAACTGTCTATAATGTATTTGAATGCTGTAGGTTTAAGAATTCCCCCTTACTGGAACTCAGTGTCCAAGCCCAAACATGTTCCAGCATGACAATTCCCCATGCTGCCAATGGTCATGCTGCTGCTCACCACTAAGAAACACTGGCTGACAGAGAAAATGAAAGACATCTGGTTGCTTTGATGTTCTGAACACTTTTGGTCTGAATGCCCCATAAATCAATGCCACTATCTGTAGGGGAGAGTAGCGAGACTTGGGACAGTTTGTATTCCCTTAAATTAATTTCAACCAATCAGGTTTTAGATTACATCAGAAGTTAGATGTTGCCCCTTAGAGTAACCTACTTCCCCTGGAGCAACAAAGCTGGAAACTGCAGCAAGGTATGTGCAGTTAAATATTTTTGTCAAGCAAAACTTGTATTTTCCACCTTGCAATCCACCTCTATTCTATGGTGTAATATATGCTGGTGAATTTGGGGTTTAAGAATTAAAGTATGTAGTCAAGAGTTACTATTAGGCCTGACAGTTGATTAAAATATTTAATCACGATTAATCACATTATTGTCCATAGTTAACTCACAATCACAAATGAACTGCACATTTTTATCTGTTCTAAATGTACCTTAAAAGGATACTTTTCAAGTTTTGGAGGAGTGGACAAATATGCTTGCTTTACGCAAATGTATGTGGTCAGGTCAGGAAAGATGAGGCTGGACACAGTAAAAATTGTTTTTGTGAGTATTTTATTCATCCACTGCATTTAAAAAAAAAACAAACAAAAAAAAAACAAACCAAAGTTAACTTTATAGTTTTGAGGGTTTAGCACAATTCAGTGTGAACAAAACGAAATAGTATATTGCTCTAGTTCTGTACTTAACTTCCAGCCTCAAACCATGCAATAAAATAAACTAAACAAACTAGATGATGTGGACTTGGACAACAGTAGTGGCTATATTTAAATTAAAAAAAAAATACAAAACCCAAATAAATGCATTTGTTAAGCCACACAGCTCATAAATGTTTTCCAGTAAAATGCAGTAACTCACTGGTGAATATGCATTCATGAGCAAAAATTGTATTTCTAAACACTTACAAAACTCTCAAATTTCTCAGAAGAAAACAAACTCTCAGTCCAGTGTGCAGCCTGTGCGCTTAGACAGACAGACACACACCTGGACTTGAACAAGTCGTCTTTTCTCCCCTGTGAACCATCAAAAGCAAAGAAAAATACGCACATTTTATGTAAATAGTCAGATTGCAACAATATAAGTTCATTCTGTACATAAGTGCACCTTATCACAACTTGCGCTGACCAGCCACTCGCTACATCACTTGCTTGTGCTATATCACTTCCTGATTTTCCTAACTATGGGGGGCGGCGGCACAGAACGTGCATGCGTTGTTCATGCATCCCAAAAAATTAGTAGTATTTAAAAAGAATTTGCATTAACATGTTATCATTGTGTTAACTTCGACAGCCATGGTTACTAGAAATTCCCCTTCGGGTGGAACCTGTGGGGTGGAGTATTCAGCGAAAGGCTCATCTGGAATTCTTACCTGAGGGATTTGTGCACTGAAATACTTAGCTGTGTTACGAATGCCTGCGACAGGGCTGCCACCGGGCTGAAGACTACAGGATTGTTAACTGGACTCAAATGGCCCTTTTCCACTACCCTTTTTCAGCTCACTTCAGCTCGGTTCAGCTCACTTCAGCCCGACACGACTCGCGTTTCGACTACCAAAAACCAGCACGACTCAGCTCGTTTCAGCCCTGCTTAGCCCCTAAAACTCGCACCGTTTTGGAGTGGGGCTGAAGCGAGCCAAGCCGTGCCGACTGAGGCTAGGGGCGTGAGCAGACACTCCCCTGTGCACTGATTGGTGAGGAGGAGTGTCCTCACATGCCCACACACGCCCCGCGAGCGCGCTGGGATCTGTAAACACCGCAAATCCGGAAGGAGAATAATTATGAATTACGAGAATTTCTGAAGCCTTATGCGCCTCGCCTCATCTATACGCTCTTGCCAGTATCTGTCCGCGTTGTCGGTGACAACAAGCCACAGCACCAAGACCAGCAACACTAACGACTCCATGTCCTCCATGTTTATTGTTTACTATTCGGGTCGTGAGACTACCGCTTAAAAGATCACTGAATCAGTGACATACAGAGCATCGTGGATGAGTTCGCGGAGCGCAAGGCTCACCGTATGCCCTTCAAATAATGCGCGCAGTAGGCTGTTGATGTTTTATTATGAGCCATGTACAGTATATGTCGCCGAATGTTTTTTTTTGTTTCTGAGTTACATGTTCGTTTGAAGGACTTAATGTACAAAATAACATAGTTGCACCCCGTAGTGTTGAAATTGGTAAACACAGTGCATTCAGTGAGGTTTGCACCGCCCTCCTTTTATTTCTGACTCTTCCTGTCACCGTTGCAACCTCTGAGCGCTCATTCGTATGCCCTTCAAATAATGTGCGCAGTATAGGCTATTGATGTTTTATTATGAGCCATGTACAGTATCCTAATGTTTTTTGTTTCTGAGTTACATGTTCGTTTGAAGGACTTGATGTACTAAATAACATAGTTGCACCCGGTAGTGTTGAAATTGGTAAACACCGCAGTTGCGGACATTTTGTAGCCTAAAATGATGTTATGATAAGCTTTAATAAAGGGCCCGGTCATTTGCCCCGCCCCCGGCCCGGCTCTGACTTGTTCCGCCACTGTCACTGATGTCACTGTTTGCGCTGCTTAACGACATCACATGACGTCCACCCACTTTCGCTAACTCCACCCAATGTGTCCACCCACTTCCAGCCAGCACGGTTCAGCGCGGTTGTAGTCGAAATGCAACTTCAATAGCCCCGCTCAGCTCGACTCAGCTCGACTCGGCACGGCACGGCTCAGCCGCGTTTGTAGTGGAAAAGCGGCAAAAGTAAGGCAGAAGATTTTGTTTGTTTGGGGAAAAGGATATTGGACTGAAGGAAATCTGCCTATAATTTCGTTGTTCTAAAGCCAGAGATATTATTTGAGTTTGACTTTTGGGAATCCCTTTTCGTTTGAACATAGTTACCTTTCCTGTTTAATTTCCTGGTATCAAATTAAAAATCTTTATTCATTTTTACTTTTGTGACTGATTGAAGGGTCCCGCCGAGAGCCAGCAAGCCTCTCGTGATTGTGTGTATATATGTGATATATATATTTGTGTGTGTATTTTATTTATATATATATATATATATATATATATATATATATATATATACACACACACACAAATATTATTTATATATATATATATATATATATATATATATATATATATATATATATATATAATAATATAATTAGTGTGTGTGTGTGTATGTATGTGTGTGTATATATATATATATATATATATATATATATATATATATATATATATATATATATATATATATATATATATAAAATCTCCTTCTCACCCCCGGGGGGGGTGGTATCCATGTCATCCTCAAGCTCGGGTCCTCTACCAGAGGCCTGGGAGTTTGAGGGTTCTGCGCAGTATCTTCGATGTTCCTAGGACTGCGCTCTTCTGGACTGAGGCTTCAGATGTTGTTCCTGGGATTTGCTGGAGCCACTCTCCCAGTTTGGGGGTTACTGCCCCAAGTGCCCCCACTACCACGGGGACCACGCAACCCTTGACCTTCCACATCCGTTCCAGCTGCTCTTTCAACCCTTGATACTTCTCAAGTTTCTCATGTTCCTTCTTCCTGATGTTGGCGTCAGCTGGGATCGCCACATCTATCACCACCACCCTCTTCTGCTCTTTGTCCATCACCACTATGTCCGGTTGGTTAGCCAGGATCTGTTTGTCAGTCTGGAAGCTGAAGTCCCACAGAACCTTGGCCCTGTTGTTCTCAGCCACCTTCTGTGGTATGGCCCATTGGGACTTGGGTACTTCTATTCCATACTGGTTGCAGATGTTCCTGTATACTATCCCAGCCACTTGGTTGTGCCTCTCCATGTACGCTGATCCAGCTAGCATCTTACACCCTGCTACTATGTGCTGGACTGTTTCAGGGGCTTCTTTGCACAGTCTGCATCTTGGGTCTGATCTACTCTGGTAGATCCTGGCCTCTATGGCTCTTGTGCTTATGGCCTGTTCTTGTGCTGCCATGATTAGTGCCTCTGTGCTGTCTGTCAGTCCTGCATTATCCAGCCACTGGTAGGATTTCTTGATATCAGCCACTTCCTCTATCTGACGGTGGTACATACCATGTAGGGGTTTGTCTCTCCAGGTTGTCTGTTCCTCCTCCTCCTCCTCTGCACTCTCATCAGGGTTCTGCTGCCTGAGACATTCACTTAGCAGTTCATCCTTTGGGGCCATCTTTCTGATGTATTCTCGGATTTTCGATGTTTCATCCTGGACCGTGGTCTTGATGCTCACTAGCCCTCGGCCTCCCTCTTTCCGCTTAGTGTATAGTCTCAGGGCGCTGGACTTGGGGTGGAACCCTCCATGCATGGTGAGGAGCTTTCTAGTCTTGATATCTGTGGCTTCTATCTCCTCCTTTGGCCAGTTTATGATGCCAGCGGGGTATCTGATGACTGGTAGTGCGTACATGTTGATGGCTCGGACCTTGTTCTTACCATTCAGCTGACTTTTCAGGTCCTGCCTTACTCTCTGGAGGTATTTGGCTGTGGTTGACTTCCTTGTGGCTTCTTCATGGTTTCCATTAGCCTGTGGGATGCCAAGGTACTTGTAGCTGTCTTGGATATCACCTATGTTGCCCTCTGGTAGGTCAATCCCCTCAGTCCGGATCATCTTGCCTCTCTTTGAGACCATCCGGCCACACTTGTCCAATCCGAATGACATCCCTATGTCATCGCTGTAGATCCGGGTGGTGTGGATCAGCGAGTCTATTTCTCGCTCGTTCCTGGCATACAGCTTGATGTCATCCATGTAGAGCAGGTGGCTGATTGTTGCCCCACTACGGAATCGGTACCCGTAGCCGCTCTTCGTGATGATCTGACTGAGGGGGTTCAGGCCTATGCAGAACAGCAGTGGTGATAGCGCATCTCCTTGGTATATACCGCACTTGATGTTGACTTGGGCAATGGGTTTTGAGTTGGCCTCTAGGGTTGTCTTCCACATTTCCATTGAGTTCTGGATGAAGGTCCTTAGGTTCCTGTTGATCTTATACAGTTCCAGACATTCCAGTATCCATGTGTGTGGCATTGAGTTGTAGGCTTTCTTGTAGTCAATCCAGGCGGTGCACAGGTTGGTCTGTCTCTTCTTACAGTCTCGGGCGACTGTTCTATCGACCAGTAGCTGGTGCTTGGCTCCTCTGGTGTTACTGCCAATCCCTTTCTGTGCCTCGCTCATGTATTGAGCCACATGCTTACTCATTTTTGCCGCAATGATGCCTGACAGGGCCTTCCATGTTGTGCAGAGACAGGTAATTGGCCGGTAGTTGGATGGGATGGGTCCCTTCTGGGGGTCCTTCATGATTAGGACTGTCCTGCCTTGGGTTAGCCATTCTGGGTGGGTTCCATCCCCTCAGCAGCTGGTTCATCTGTGCTGCTAGGCGTTCATGGAGTGCAGTTAGCTTCTTCAGCCAGTACGTATGGATCATATCGGGGCCTGGTGCTGTCCAGCTCTTCATCTTTGACACTCTTTCTTGGATGTCTGCCATTGAGATGGTTACTGGTTCTTGTTCTGGGAGGTTGCTGTGGTCAGCTCTTAGGTCCACTAACCATTGGGCATCGGTGTTGTGTGATGCCGTTCTTTCCCATATGTCTTTCCAGTATTTTTCCACCTCAGCTCTTGGTGGGTCTGACCGGTTGTTGTTCCCCTGCCACTGAGAGTACACCTTGGCTGGTTCAGTGGAGAACAGCTTGTTTATTCTCCTGGCCTCTCCCTCCTTGGTGTATCTCTTCAACCGGGTGGCCAGAGCTGTTAGTCGCTGTTTGGCAGTTTCGAGTGCCTCTGGTATGGAGAGTGAGTTGTACTTCCTGGGTGCCCCTTTATTCACCATGTTCCCTTTCTGTAGTTCAGCTAGCTGGCTAACTTCTCTCCGTGCTGCCTTTATCTTGGCCTCTAATCGTCTCTTCCATGGTGGATACTGTTTGTTATGTCCCGAGCCCACCTTGTGTCCAAGCATCTCCATGATTACTGTTGCTGTACTGTGTATCAGCTTGTTGGTCTCAGTGATGGTTCTTGTGGAGATTGTCTTCAGAGCAGCATTCACATCTACTAGTAGATCTTCTGAAGGTACTTGGCAACTCAGCTTCGGTATTCGTCGGGGGCTCCAGGTTTCCAGTTGGGTCACGATCTTCCTTCTCAGGTCAGCAGCTCTTGTGTTGAGGCTGTTAGGTGTTGGGGCTTGGTACCCAATCTCTGGTACATATATATATCTGGTACATATATATATACACACACACACACACACACACACACTAATTATATTATATATAATGTATATATCTCCCCTCACATATTCCATGTTGACACCATCACAATCGTACAATATTCCTACTGCACTATGTCATACTTATTAAATAATTCAGAAACATACTTAAGGTGTTTGTGCGTGCATTTTTGTGTGTGGGCGTGTGTGTATTTGAAAAAAATATGTGCGACTAAAATTAATTACATTCCAGATACTTCTACTTCCTTTTTGTTTTCTTCTTCTTCTTCAAGTCATCATTTTATGTCTTTTGAAAAAATACGACTGACGTCATAACACAAATCTTGAAATTGAATTTAATGAAAACAAATATAACTTTATAAGCACAAGAGAAGAGAGCGAGGTCTCACCACCCAGTCTGAACGTTTTCAAAAGTAGGCTCGCTGACTACTAGACAAATTGCCCTGACCTAGATCATTACGACCACATCACATTATCCATATTAATTAATATAAGTACCAACCTGAGAGTAATGATGAGCTTTTGTTCTGCTTCGATCGATTTTCTCCAGTTCGTTTGACCTGGCTGTATATGTTCCAGCACGAGGGTCTTCAAGGCATCGTACGTCATGTATGACATCCTGGTATAATTGAAAAATAGTTCTTCATCGGGATTGTCAAGCAGATTATAGAATGTTCGGTGAAATTCACCACGGGTTTCTCTCAGAAGGAAGTGTTCTCGGCTCCAAATTCTGTTCCTTTTTCTCTTCCTCTGTCTCAGTAAAAGCAGAATGAGGCAATCGTCGTCATCCGAAGAGTCCATATTGTTGGTTACTCGGTCAAAGTAGAACAGACGCAACACGTGAACATCCAAGCATGAAGTTTAATGGCCCAGGGTCCGGTTCTTCACGTGAATGTGTAGCGTGCAGCATGCAGCGTGCAGCGTGAACCTTCTATGGCCCAGCTGCCTAAGTTTACTGTATGCTTGGACTGACACTGGATTTTGACCCTTGCCTGGACTGTACTTCTGATTTATTGTCTTCTTCCTGTTTGCTTATTCTTGCCCTGCTGATCAAGTAAAACCCTTCATCTGCATAACCTTGTCTCTGCATCTGGGTCTTATAACACCACCTTGTGGTGCAGGGGTAGAGCTCCTGCCTGTTACATCAGAGATCCAGGTACAATCCCAGGTGAATCTGACAGCAAGACTAGACTGAACCATGGAAGAAGACTCTGCAGAGAAGCAACCTCCCCAACCCTCAATGATCAACCAGGCATATGCAGCAGTGGTCAGTTATGATGCTATCATGTCACAAATGACAACTATTTTCTCATGAAGCTGCATTTAGCTGATACGTATGAGCAAGTTCTTAATGAGATCCACCAAACCCTAAATGCCTTAGTTAAACATCAATCCCCTTCAATGCCTGCTGCTCTGTCCCAGCCTGTCTCCAAGCCTAGACTGCCAGCTCCTGAGAGATTTGATGGTAACCCAAAAGATTGTTGAGGTTTCTTGACCCAGTGCTCTTTTACCTTCAAGATCCAATTCTTCACCTTCCTTACTGATCACTCATGGATTACCTACATCATTACCCATCTGACTGGGAAGGACCAGGTCTGGGCCACTGCTATATGGGAACAGTTACCAGAGCTTCACAGATGATATGCGGTGAGTGTTTGACCATCCAGTTGGGGACAGAGAAGAAGCCAACAGATTGTTCCAGCTGTGTCGGGGCATTTCCAGTGTGACTGAATATGCTGTGCACTTCTGCACCCTGGTGGCAGAAAGCACTCAGCTCATTGGAAGAGGAAGTGCTCATTGCCGCCTTCTATCATGGTCTGTGTAATTGTATCAAAGACAAATTGGCAACGAGAGAGCCAGCCACTCACTTTGAATCTCTGATTGACCAGAAAATCCGACTCAACAACCGACTGTGACAGGAGGCATGAGCTTCGTCCTGGTGATTCAGGCCTGAGTCCTTTGCAGTGGTCACAGGACCTCCAGAGTTTGTCCCCAGAAGAACGATGCAGCTACGAGAAACCAAACTTTCTCAAGCTGAATGAAACCATAGAATGAGGGAGAAGTGTTGCCTCTATTGCAGGAAGCTGGACCACTTTTGCTCATCATGCCCCGAGCTTTCAGGGAGATGTTCAAGTTCAAAGTGTTTGTCATATGCACAGTAAGGACATGTCCTCTTGCACAATGAAATTCTTAGTTTGTTGTCCACCATAAATGCCAATTACAAATAAATAAATAGGCAGAAGTAATACAAAGTAAAGGCAATATAGTGCAAAAATAAAAGCAAAAAAGCAACAAAAAACACCCAGTATAGTGCAAAATAAAGGTAAATGTAGTGCAAAATAGGCAGTGTAATATAAAAATAAGGCAATGATCAGATGTAGCAGCAGAAGGGCAGTAATGTACGAATGTGCAAGCAATGTAACCAGATGCAAACAGTCAAGGAACAGCAGCAAAAGGGGCAGTAATGTGCAAACAAATGAAAACGGTCAAGGACAATCCTGTCCAGATGGGGTAGTATTATGGGAATGACCTTTACCCCCACAGCCTCTACCACATGCCGGCGGATACCAGTCATGATTTCCTGGGGATACCAGCAACACCATGCTCTACAGGCCCTCGTAGATGCCAATGCAGCCAGTAACTTCATGGATTCCTCCCTAGCCAATGACGACCTCCTTCCCATAACCAACCTGGACCACACTCTCACTGTAATTGCCCTTGATGGAAGGCCCATGGGAAAAGGTACTATTGACCATGCTACTGCACCTCTTCTTATGTTCACAGATGTAAGCCATCATGAAAAGATCCAATTTAACCTTATTCAGTCTCCCAAGTTCCACGTAGTGCTTGGTTTTCCTTGGTTGTCACACCATAGTCCCCACATCAGTTGGTCTTCAGGAACTGTGGTTGAATGGGAACCCACTTGCCAAGCTATTTGTCTCCTCCCTAGAGTCTCTGCCCCATCCCTAAATCTCCTAGTCCTCTTGAGTTGTCCTGAGTCCCTTCCAAGTACCATGATCTGAGTGAGGTTTTCAGTAAAAAAAAAAAAAAGCCACATCACTGCCTCCTCACAGGCCTTATGATTGTGCCATTGACCTCTTTCCAGGAACCTTAATTCCACATAGTAGAATCATCTTCTCTCCCTCTCACCTGCTGAGGTCAAAACTATGTAGGAGTATAACAGGGACTCTCGAGATGCTGGAATCATTCATCCTTCACCCTCTCTCACTGGAGCGGGGTTCTTTTTCATTGGAAAAAAAGATGGCAGTCTTCGACCCTGTATAGACCACTGTGGGCTGAACAAGGTCACTGTGAGAAATCATTATCCTTATGTCTTCAGCCTTTGAGTTGCTTCAGGGACCAACAATCTTCACCAAGTTAGATCTTCACAATGCCTACCATATGGTCTGGATCCAGGAAGGAGATGAGTAGAAGACTGGTTTCAACACACTGATGGGGCATTATGAGTACTTGGTTATGCCATTTGGGTTAACCAATGCCCCATCTGCCATCCAGGTGCTCATCAATGATGTCCTGAGGGATATGTTGAACTGGTCTGTCTATCTGGATGATATTCTGGTATTCTCAAAGTCCCTTCATGAGCATGTTCATCATGTCAGAGCCGTTCTCCAGCGCATTCTTGACAACCATCTTTTTGTGAAGCCAGAGAATTACGAATTTCATGTTTCCAAGGTTTCCTTTTTGGGGTTTACGTTGCCCAAGGGGAACCTTTTGCATGGACCCCAAGAAGACTCAAATGGTCCGTGACTGGTCTCAGCCCACCTCTATCAAGGAGGTTCAACGCTTCCTTGGTTTTGCAAATTTTTATTGGAAATTCATTAGAAATTTCAGCTCAGTGGCCACACCACTGTTTAACCTAACCAAGAAGCGGTCTGGTCCCTTCGTCTGGAGTCGAAGGTCAACCCTAGCTTAACCACAAACTGGCGCAGTCAAGTGGACTTTCCAGCAGAGGTAGCGTTCATCAGGAATGTTAGCAAATACTAAGAGCAGTCAAGCCAGTGCTATGTCGAGTAAGTAGCACAGGCTAACAACCGAGAAATTAAGATTTCTGTTTCCAGACGCTTCTACCACGCACATGTAACAATGTCATAATTTCTTATGAATAAAGTTTATGTAACACACCTGTGGACATTATTGTGCTTGGGATGTCTGGAAAGGGGTAAGCTGGCTTTGTGAATCTTGCATGGGCAATATTTATTAACACGTGTGTTTTTTTTTATTTATATATATATATTCCATTCCAAAGATATGTTTACTTTGTATCAGATCAAATATGTAAATTAATGTCATAAAATTACATATGAAAAGTTGAATGTTTATCTTAGGAACCATTTGACTGGGTGCTAACTGGTGTATTATGCTATAGGGATGCCAGAATTCTTTCCCCTCTCTCTGTGTGTTGATAGCCCTGTCATTGTTTTCCAGGTATGTTTACTTAAATATGTTAAACTCTTAAGATCTGTCAAATATTTTATTTATTACTCTATGGTTTATTTCATTTATTGTACACTGTAAACTACACTATATGATCAAGATTAAGAGCATGACTATTATAGTCTGTTTTATATCACACAGTGTAATGTACACTGCCTACTGAACAGTATGTAGCCTACTGTGTGTGTGTGTGTGTGTGTGTGTGTGTGTGTGTGTGTATACACACACACACACACACACACACACACAGTGGGGCAAAAAAGTATTTAGTCAGTCACCAATTGTGCAAGTTCTCCCACTTAAAAAGATGAGAGAGGCCTGTAATTTTCATCATAGGTATACCTCAACTATGAGAGACAAAATGAGAAAAAAAAATATCCAGAAAATCACATTGTCTGTCTGATTTTTAAAGAATTTATTTGCAAATTATGGTGGAAAATAAGTATTTGCTCAATAACAAAAGTTCATCTCAATACTTTGTTATATACCCTTTGTTGGCAATGACAGAGGTCAAACGTTTTCTGTAAGTCTTCACAAGGTTTTCACACACTGTTGCTGGTATTTTTGGCCCATTCCTCCGTGCAGATCTCCTCTAGAGCAGTGATGTTTTGGGGCTGTCGCTGGGCAACACGGACTTTCAACTCCCTCCAAAGATTTTCTATGGGGTTGAGATCTGGAGACTGGCTAGGCCACTCCAGGGCCTTGAAATGCTTCTTACAAAGCCACTCCTTTGTTGCCCGGGCAGTGTGTTTGGGATCATTGTCATGCTGAAAGACCCAGCCATGTTTCATCTTCAATGCCCTTCTGATGGAAGGAGGTTTTCACTCAAAATCTCACGATACATGGCCCCATTCATTCTTTCCTTTACATGGATCAGTCGTCCTCATCCCTTTGCAGAAAAACAGTCCCAAAGCATGATGTTTCCACCCCCATGCTTCACAGTAGGTATGGTGTTCTTTGGATGCAACTCAGCATTCTTTCTCCTCCAAACATGACAAGTTGAGTTTTTACCAAAAAGTTCTATTTTGGTTTTATCTGACCATATGACATTCTCCCAATCCTCTTCTGGATCATCCAAATGCTCTCTAGCAAACTTCAGACGGGGCTGGGCATGTACTGGCGTAAGCAGGGGGACACGTCTGGCACTGCAGGATTTGAGTCTATGGCGGCATAGTGTGTTACTGATGGTTGCCTTTGTTACTTTGGTCCCAGCTCTCTGCAGGTCATTCACTAGGTCCCCCCGTGTGGTTCTGGGATTTTTGCTCATCGTTCTTGTGATCATTTTGACCCCACGGGGTGAGATCTTGCGTGGAGCCCCAGATCGAGGGAGATTATCAGTGGTCTTGTATGTCTTCCATTTTCTAATAATTGCTCCCACAGCTTCACACCAAGCTGCTTACCTATTGCAGATTCAGTCTTCCCAGCCTGGTGCAGGTCTACAATTTTGTTTCTGGTGTCCTTTGACAGCTCTTTGGTCTTGGCCATAGTGGAGTTTGGAGTGTGACTGTTTGAGGTTGTGGACGGGTGTCTTTTATACTGATAATGAGTTCAAACAGGTGCCATTAATACAGGTAACGAGTGGAGGACAGAGGAGCCTCTTAAAGAAGAAGTTACAGGTCTGTGAGAGCCAGACATCTTGCTTGTTTGTAGGTGACCAAATACTTATTTTACCGAGGAATTTACCAATTAATTCATTAAAAATCCTACAATGTGATTTCCTGGATTCTTTGCCCCCATTCTGTCTCTCATAGTTGAAATGTACCTCTGATGAAAATTACAGGCCTCTCTCATCTTTTTAAGTGGGAGAACTTGCACAATTGGTGGCTGACTAAATACTTTTTTGCCCCACTGTGTGTGTGTGTGTATGTGTGTGTGTGTGTGTATATATATATATATGTATATATATATATATATATATATATATATATATATATATATATATATATATATATATATATGCTTGGGATGTCTGGAAAGGGGGATGCCAGAATTTTTTCCCCTGTCTCTGTTTGTTGATTGCCTATTCATTGTTTTCCAGAATAAATGCTAACAGATCAACTCTTTGCTTCCTCTGCATCATCTATTTGCCACACAGAGATTTTAGTTATTATTAGAGTAACTGACTGGTTACAGTCAGTTACTGGGGTGACTGATTACACACACTCACCCCAGTATTTTTCACTCAGACTTAAGTATGCATTTCCCTATGTAATTTACTTAGTTACTTTTAAAATCGACATTGACAACTACACACAACGTAGCTACCTGGCACCCTGCCACTAATCCCTTGCAAAATCCTTTGCTCTGTTGCTTTTTCTGGTGTGTCTGGTTCAGTTTTGGCTGAGCGGCAGTCCCAGCTCTAATAGTAATGGTTCTCCACTGTCTATTATCACCCAAATGAGGATTGGTTCCCGTTTGAGTCTGGTTCCTCTCAAGGTTTCTTCTTCATGTCATCTGAGAGTTTTTCCTTGCCACCATTGCCACAGGCTTGCTCATTGGGGATAAATTAGGGATAAAATTAGCTCAGGTTTAAAGTCTTTAATTTTCTGTAAAGCTGTTTTGTGACAATGTCTGTTGTTAAATGCATTATACAAATAAACGACTTGACAAATACATTTGTCACTGTGATGACTGCTAGTAATTTTCTCTTTGTTACTTATGGATTGTTTGTCATTGATGAGCCTGACAAGCACCAGCGGGAACCCTGATTAATAAAGAATGAGAATCAATTATCAAAATAATTGATAGTTGCAGCCCTAAAACCCAGTTTATTGTGGAGGTTGAGGCCAAGGTAAACAAGCAAAGGTCTACCTTTGTGTATTCTTCTCTAGAAACCTGACCCCATCTGAGCCTCCACCAAAGAAAGTCTATGGGCCAGAAAACATTAGGTCACAATTACTGCAATGGGTACTGTGAGGGAAATTTAGTGGATGAACATTCCTATTCTCTGTGTTTCTGTGTGTTGAACTCAAGTGGCCTAGTGTACTGAGAAAGTTGTTTTTCCCATGTTGTAATCGCCTTTCTGTGGCCTTGGTGGTAATAAGCAGGGTGTCCGAGTTCTCCCTAACTATGCATCTGCCTGCACATATCAGAGCATTCCAGGTGCACGCTTTAGCAAAGCTTCGTAGACAATCTTGAGCCAATCACATACGGATGCGAGCAATAAGCAAACACCTTCAGAGTATAATAGATAACATTCCTAAGAGACAACTCAGAGTGCACTCTCAACATCACTAGAGGTGGTTTTGTTTTTTTCTTCTTCTCTTTCTTTTTTTTCCCTTTCCTATTTTATATATCTGTTTTATATGATATAATAAATAACTGAAAAGACAACTGCTAAGCATTCTGAAGTGTTTATTAGAAGTTTCCATTACAATTTGGCATCCCTGGGTGGGCCCTATGTATCTGATCCCCGGACGATGAAACACTCCCAAGGCTATGGTGCAGAGCTGAGAACTCGGACAAGAGACCAGACCATCAGGGCTCACCGAACCAGTAAGTGATAACTTTGCATTCTTGTGTAAAGAAATTAGTGGAAACAGTATTTAAAGACTGATACAGGAGATGGACAGAGATTGTCCCAGTCAAGGAAGACTGATATAAGAGACTGACAGAAGTTTGTCTGAGCCCAGGAGGACTGCTAAGCTGTGGTACCATCAATATGTTTGCCGAAACAGATAAAACACAATTTTTAGACAATAAACCGTGAGTAGTTTATTGGGTTGTGTAAGAGAATTATCTGCCTCAGTGACGACTGGGTAACGGCTCACCTACTTGAGAGAGGGAAGTACGGGTGCATGTCTCAACAGACTCATGTTCAGCGATTCGTAACTGGGAAAGAATTGAATCTTGCTCCCTTTGTTCTGTGTGAACAACTGGCCCGTCGTAGGAACCGGGATAGAGAGGCTCAATCACAAAATCACCAAGGCACACTGGTGTGCATACAAAATATTGATGAATTAACAGAGTACTGTCCTCCTCCAAATTCTCATCTCCTCTCATTATCTCTAGCTCCTGTTCTATAGGGTCGCAGGCAAGCTGGAGCCTATCCCAGCTGACTACGGGCGAAAGGCGGGGTACACCCTGGACAAGTCGCCAGGTCATCACAGGGCTGACACATATAGACACAGACAACCATTCACACTCACATTCACACCTACGGTCAATTTAGAGTCACCAGTTAACCTAACCTGCATGTCTTTGGACTGTGGGGGAAACCGGAGCACCTGGAGGAAACCCACGCGGACACGGGGAGAACATGCAAACTCCGCACAGAAAGGCCCTTGCCGGCCACGGGGCTCGAACCCAGACCTTCTTGCTGTGAGGCGACAGTGCTAACCACTACACCACCGTGCTGCCCTCCTCCAAATTCTGAAACCGAGAAATAGATTTTGTACACATGCGTGAGTTGTCTTTGAGGTTGTTGTGCTAAACGTTGAGGTTGTTGTGCTACTTTAGTTTAAGGCAAATGTCAGATAAATTGTTTACTGATAAGAACATACCTAAAGGACTATTGTATCACATTTTTGGACATAGTCCAACTTGTTCTTGTGATCCTGATAAAACTCAGCCATTGTTGTCACAACCTATTAATATAACAGTGTACAATGGGGAACAGAAACGGCAAGTTAGGGAAAGAAGAAGCAAGTAAGCCTGAGGCTACATGTGCTATAATAAGAATTGGGTGTTCCTATGACAGCCCAAACATCCAGTTTATGAAAACCTCATATGGCGAGGATTGCTTAGCACAGTTTGGTATATGGGTAAAGGACTTAGGATTCCCTGAGAAGGGTAGTTTTAGTCCCAAGCAGATAGAACAGTTAGAAGAAAAGTTGAAACAGAAGGAAAAAGAAGAGTCTGCAGATAATGTTAAGTTCTTAGGGGACTGGAGGGCGTTTTCTGCATGGAAAGAAGAAACACTTAAGAGAGAGTACAAAAGAGAGAAACGACAGGCAGGGCTCTCACCCTCTTGTCAGTGTTTGAAATTTCAGATGGACCCTGACCTGGAGTCTGCCCCACCACCCCGACACACACTGCCTCCTCAGCAAGGCGGAGCATCATTCCCACAAGCACCTCACCCACAGAAAGGGGGAGAAGTCGAGACAAACTGAGCCTCTGGAATCTCTACCAGCCACCTCCAGCGTCAGCGCTTCCCCTCGCTTCTCCATCACACACGAGATCCAGTCTTGCATATGGCAACGGAAGAGACACCCTCCTGGACCTGGCCACATGCTCACCAGTGGGTCCACAAGGCTGTAACCTAAAGTCTGAAGTCCTTCATCTTCCAATGGTGGAAGTGGCTGGAGCTGATGGCGTGCTTCAAGTCCACAGACCCTGGATGACAGCTGACATGAAGGAAAGCATGGCTTCTCTTCCCAACATGAGAGAGAGATAGGAGGAAAGAGATTTGGTAATGAGCTGTTGATATTTTGCAGAGAATTCCGACCAACCACCCATGAACTTCGCCACCTACTCATGACCAAGATGGGCATAGATTGGAACAAAGTTTCCAAAGAGTGGCCAGAAGCTGACCAGCGAATGACTACACCAGACTGGAGCGCGGCTGGCAATGGTGAGTACAGAGATACCATCACTGCTCTCTGTGCTCATCTGGACAGTGATTTTCCCTTGAACATAGACATGACTAAGATCAGTATGTGCAAGCAAGAAGATGGAGAAGTGGTGTCAGCGTTTCTCGCCTGTCTCACCGCCGTGCATGAGAAACACAGTGGCCTGAACAGACCCGTGACCCTGGCGGGAGTGGAAGGCACTCCTGAGGTCTGGGAAGTGCGCAACAGTTTCATGAACGGTATGAATCCAGCAGTGGCCAGGTCAGTAAAGCATCTCTGTCTCCTGTGGGAAACCGCCTGCCTCACTAAGATCGAGCAGTACTCTGTGCATGCAGAAAAGCTGCTGAAAGAGAGGAGAAGACAAAGTCAGCACAAACAGACCAAGACCTACACGCTGCCACTCTCACTCTTTTCCAGACTGTTCAGCCTGGACAGAGAGGAAAAGGTCGAGGTAGGGGCCAAGGCAGGATGACCTGGGGTGACTCATCCTGAATAAAAGGTGCAACCTGCTACAACTGCAATCAGAAGGGACACATTGCTTGAGATTGTCTCCACAGTAGCAGCCGGAGGCCCCGTGAGGAGTACAGCAAAGCAGACTGATGGGTGGACTCTGGGAACGGGCCCTGCACAGAGAACAGGGGAGGTAACACACACACACACACACACACACACACACACACACACACACCTGATGCTATACATACACATAGACAGGAACATTCACATAACGCTAAACACATTAGTAGCAGCAAGACTACACAGAAGACTACCTGATACACCAGTCCAAATAGATACACCTGAAGTTGCATTAAGTTTGTTAAAATGCACAACTACTCCCTTCTCTAAACTCCCTTGTATGCCCCTCACTGTGTGTGGGCATGTGTTAAACTTTTTTAGTAGATTCTGGAGCAGGACACTCAGTTATACAACATGGAGTACTTCCAGTGGACCCACCACTCAGCTCAAATTCTTTTCAGACGATGGGCATCTCAGGATGACCTGTAACCGAAACTTTCTCCGTCAACCTCCCGTGTAAAAGCGAGGGAGGAATAGTTATGTCCCACTCATTCCTCATCTCACATACATGTCCAGTAAATTTGTTAGCACGCGATTTAATGTGCAAATTAGGAGTAAATCTCATGTCCACTCCAGATGGACTAACTATTGAAGTAACTGAAATGTGCGGTGTGCAGTATGGGTTTGGAAGCCCCCTGTATGTGCATGTCTGGTGGCTCTGCTCAGATCAACTCTCACAAACTCCCAAACACCTTGTACAGCTCGCACACTTGAACACCTCATCAGTTGACACAGATTATAGAAAGAGGAAGATTTGCATTGCACAGCACATGTTCACCAAGGGCAAGATGTAGAGTTTGAAAAGACTTGGTTTGCAGACCCCACGCACGACTGACCCTCAAAACTACATATTGGTCAAAACATTATTGCGCTGTGCAGGTCCATTTTACTCGTTGTCCGAACAACTGCATCAATGTTCATCAGTGTTCTCAAACATGTTATATGCGGCCTCATGTCAGAGGACTCTGAGGTCAGCTGCTGCCAGCATGATTTCTTTGACGTCGTTAATTCTATACCCCATGTCTCATTAGCAAAGCTATGAGCCACCCATTGGAAAGACGTGGTGAAGTGGGTCAAGAAGTGTGCAGTCAATGGCAATGAATGGTCCCAAACAGAGGACCCTAGTGTGTTGTTTTGCCAAAGGCTTGGGGTCTACAAAGTCATGCTGTGTGTGTGCATGTTAAGTGCAGCGTAATATTAGCCGCTGATTACCAGGATCCTGGGGACCCCGGCCATAGTGGCCTGTTTGTCTCTGTTTCCACAGGCATAACTCCAGCAGAGGCGAACCCCAAATTGGCGGGAGTTCCAAATTCCATTTGGGCGAAGGGTAAACATGATGTAGGCCTAATAAAGAATGCTGAACCAGTGGTGATCACCCCCAAATCAGATTTCAGGCCTAAACACACCCAATACCCACTCAAACCAGAAGCAAATCGCAGGTATAAGACCGGTCTTTGATTTGTTGCTGAAGGCAGGTGTAATTGTCCCTTGCCTGGACTCTCCAGTGTGCACTCCTATTTTTCTAGTTAAGAAGGCAAGAAAACCATCCCAGCCTGATGAGTGGAGGTTTGTCCAAGATCTGCAAGCAGTCAATGCTGCAGTTGTTCCATGCGCGCCTGATGTCCCTAACCCATACACCATTTTGGGCCAGGTGCCCGCTGACAGTAAGTGGTTTTCAGTGGTGGACCTAGCAAATGCATTCTTTTCTATTCCTCTACATAAAAATAGCCAGTACTGGTTTGCCTTTATGTATGATGGTCGTCCATACACTTTCACTCGTTTGTGTCAGGGTTACTGTGAGTCCCCAACCATATACAACCAGTGCCTCAGAGACAGCCTCGCTTTGTTAACTTTGTCACAAAGATCAGCTTTGCTGCAGTATGTTGACGATTTAATGATTTGTGCCCCAACTAAAACTCAATGTGAAGATGACACCATAACGCTACTGCGACACCTCGCTAAGGAGGGTCATAAGGCTAGCCTCACAAAATTACAGTTTGCAAAACAGAAGGTGCATTTCTTAGGGCATGACATCACAGGGGAGGGGAAAACGCTGTCTGCGGACAGAGTCTCAGCTATTCAGAAAATTCCCAAGCCGATCACTGTGAAACAAGTTTTGTCATTTTTGGGTATGTGGAGGATTTTAAGCATCTTGGGGGTTTTGTTCACAAGTGAGGGTAAGGGGGAGTGGTAGTTGGACAGAAGGATTGGGGCAGTGTGTCAGCAGTGATGCAGATGCTAAACTGGTCTGTTGTGGTAAAGAGAGAGCTGAGCCAAAAGGCAAAGCTCTCAATTTACTGGTCCATCTATTTGTATATGTTCCTACTCTCACCTATGGTCACGAGCTATGGGTAGTGACCGAAAGAATGAGATCGCAGATACAAGCGGTAGAAATAAGTTTTCTCCACAGCGTGGCTGGACTCTCCCTTAGAGACAGGGTGAGAAGCTTGGTCATTTGGGAGAGACTCGGAGTAGAACCACTGCTCCTCCACATTGAAAGGAGTCAGTTGAGGTGGTTCGGGCACCTTGTTAGAATGCCCCCTTTATGCCTTCCAAGGGAGGTTTTCTGGGCATGCCCCACAGGGAGGAGACCCCGGTGCAGACCCAGGACATGCTGGAGAGATTACATCTTTCAGCTGGCCTGGGAACGCCTCGGTATTCTCCCGGAAGAGCTGATGGAGGTGGCCAGGGAGAGGGAAGTCTGGGCTGCTTTGCTTAGGCTGCTACCCCTGTGACCTGGATCCAGATAAGTGGTAGAAGATGGATGGATGCTTTGTGACAATGTCTATTGTTAAAAGCGCTATACAAATAAACTTGACTTGACTTCCTGACTGAGACACCTCAATCAGTCTATCCCCAATGAGAGGACTGTGAGTTGGCCTAGTGGTTAGTGTGTCTGCCTCTCGATTGGGAGATCATGAGTTCTACGGCTCGGCGGCATAAGCGTAGAGCCAAAGCTACCGCTGAGGCTCGCCTACGAGAGCACCACTCCTCTGCGCGTCACGTGCCGAACAGGTTTGCTCTCCTTAGTGATGCACCCACTGAGAAACCTGAAAGAGCTCTGGTTATAGGGGACTCTATCATACGGCATGTGAAATTAGTTCAGCCTTTAGGGGCACCAGCAGCTTTAGTCAGGTGTATACCGGGAGCCAGGGTGCAGGACATAGCAGGTAATCTTAGGGTCCTAGGCAAGCACAGGGTCTCAAAGATAGTTATCCATGCAGGAGCTAATGATATACGCCTTTGTCAGTCTGAGGTTACTAAGAGTAACTTTGTAGAGGTGTTTAAATTAGCGAAGGCGATGTCCGATGCTGTAGTATGCGCTGGCCCCATCCCAATGCGGCGTGGCGATGTAGCTTACAGCAGGTTATGGTTGCTGAACTGCTGGCTGTCCAGGTGGTGCTCTGAAAACAGTGTGGGCTTTATAGATAATTGGGCTAATTTTGAGGGCACTGCTGGCCTGTTAGGGCGGGACGGTATCCATCCCACTCAGGAAGGTGCTGCTCTCATTTCCTGCAGCATAGGTCATAGTCTCAGAACAGGCCTAGTTAATTTCTGACAATCCAGAGCCAAGGCCAGGGAGCAGATGAACAGGCTAAACCGACTGTCTGCTAGCTGCACAGAGTCGTCACTCAGGGTCCACTACATCGAGACTGTGTCTGTTCCCCGAGCTCAACAAAAAGGTAGAAATTTTCAGAGAGTTTGTTCCAGTAACCTAATCAATATAAAATTAGATCATACAGATTGTACAGCTGCTGCCAGCACCTTTGATCTAAAGGTGGGGCTATTAAATATTAGATCTCTTACATCTAAAGCGCTAATGGTTAATGAACTCATTACTGATCAGGAGTTTAATGTACTTTGTTTAACTGAAACATGGATTAAGCCAAATGAATATATAGCATTAAATGAAGCAAGTCCTCCTGGATACAGTTATATACACCAGCCTCGTCTAACTGGCAGAGGAGGAGGCGTTGCGGTTATTTATAATGATTATCTAGGTGTAACACAAAAACCTGGTTATAAATTTAATACATTTGAAGTTCTTCATACTCATATAATGTATGTAGCCTCAAAAAATAAGTCTACCCAGTTAATTCCATTGCTTATTATTTACAGGCCCCCGGGGCCATATTCTGAGTTTCTTTCTGAATTTGCAGATTTTATCTCAGATCTGGTTATTTCCTTAGACAAAGCTTTAGTTGTCTGAGATTTTAATATTCACTTCGATAACCCAGAAGACCCTTTAAAAACAGTGTTTGTGTCCATCTTAGATTCAGTCGGGATTAAACAGAATGTCATAGGACTGACCCATAATGGTGGTCACACCCTTGATCTAATACTAACATTCAGATTAAACGTAGACAATATAGTCATACTTCCACAGTCTGAAGTTATCTCAGATCATTACCTCATCACATTCAAACTATGTCTGAGTAATAATATATGCACCTCATCACGCTACTGTATTAAACGTACTTTCACGTCAACTACTACACAGAGCTTTATAAATGATCTCCCAGAGTTGTCAACTTTGATTGGGTTACTGTCAGCCCCTGCAGAACTTGATCAGGCAACTGAATGCTTGGAGTCAACATTCCGCCATACTTTAGATAATGTAGCTCCTCTAAAAAGGAAAATGGTCAGAGACAAAAAATTAGCACCCTGGTATAATGATGACACTCGCACATTAAAACAGACCACTCGAAAATTGGAACGTAAATGGCGTCAAACAAAATTGGTAGTGTTCAAATTAGCTTGGAAGGAGAGCTTCCTGAAGTATAGAAAAGCTCTTAGTGCTGCGAGATCAACGTATTTCTCCTCCCTAATAGAAGATAACAAAAATAATCCTAGATTCCTATTTAATACTGTAGCAAAATTAACCAGGAATAAGTCCACTATTGACACATGCACACCTGCTACTGTAGTAGCAACGACTTCATGAATTTTTTTAATGACAAAATTGAGAATATCCGACAAAAAATTCAAACTACTAATTTAAGGTCAGACAATGAAAGTGACCTTGTAGTTAACTATATAACTGAATCAGATCATCAGTTAGAATGTTTTACTCCCCTTAAAGAAACTGAATTACTTTCATTAATCTCTACATCAAAAGCCTCAACTTGCATACTAGATCCCTTACCTACATGTCTATTCAAACAGATAATACCTGGAGTAATTGAACCGCTTCTAAAAATAATAAATTCTTCTCTTAGGATCGGCTATGTACCCAAATCCTTTATACTAGCAGTTATCAAACCCCTGATTAAAAAACCTGACCTTGATCCCTGTCAGCTGTCCAATTATCGGCCAATATCAAACCTCCCCTTTATCTCCAAGATCCTTGAAAAAGCTGTGGCACAGCAGTTATGCTCATATTTACATAGGAATAACATCCATGAAATGTATCAGTCAGGATTTAGACCTCATCATAGCACAGAGACAGCTCTGGTTAAAAGTAGTAAATGACCTACTGTTGGCTTCTGATCAGGGCTGTGTCTCGCTACTTGTGTTGCTTGACCTTAGTGCAGCATTTGATACCATTGATCATTCCATTCTTCTGGATAGACTAGAAAATGTTGTGGGAGTTAAGGGAATGGCCCTCTCCTGGCTCAGGTCTTATCTAACTGATCGTTATCAGTATGTTGATATAAATGGTGATATTTCTAGACGTACCGAGGTAAAGTTTGGTGTTCTACAAGGTTCTGTCTTGGGTCCACTGCTTTTTTTCTCTATATATGTTACCTCTGGGTGATATTATTTGTAAACATTGTATTAGTTTCCACTGTTATGCTGATGACACACAGTTATATGTCTCTGCAAAACCTGATGAGAGACACCAGCTTAATATAATTGAGGAATGTGTTAAGGACATTAGACACTGGAAGCTTATTAATTTCCTTCTGCTTAACTCTGACAAGACTGAAGTACTTGTGCTAGGACCACATACAGCTAGAAGTAAGTTTTCTGATTACACAGTAACTCTGGACGGCCTTTCTGTTTCTTCACGTGCAGCAGTAAAAGACCTCGGAGTGATTATTGACCCCAGTCTTTCATTCGAAACTCACATTGATAACATCACCTGGATAGCTTTCTTTCATCTCAGAAATATTGCAAAGATAAGAAATTTAATGTCATTGCGTGACGCAGAAAAACTAGTCCATGCTTTCGTTACCTCCAGGTTGGATTATTGTAATGCCTTACTGTCTGGATGTTCCAATAAGTGCATAAATAAGCTCCAGTTAGTTCAAAATGCAGCAGCAAGAGTCCTTAGAAAATATGACCACATCACGCCTGTCTTATCCACACTGCATTGGCTCCCAATCAAATTTCATATTGATTATAAAATACTACTATTGACCTTTAAAGCACTAAATGGTCTCGCACCACAGTACCTGAGTGAACTTCTGCTCCTCTATGACCCGCCACGCCTACTTAGATCAAAAGGTGCAGGCTATCTGCTGGTACCTCGTATAGTGAAGGCTACATCAGGGGGCAGAGCCTTTTCTTAAGGAAGGAGTAGATCTGGAGGGTCCTCAGACATAGTGTTTTGGTAAACTGGGATGTATGGATGCTGTCAGTCCCCACTCGCTTGCTCACTCAAGTTTGTTGATGGTGTAGTGGCTGGCTGCTTTATGTCCCGGGGCTCCCTCATGCCTGTGTTACCTTCTGGTTCTCTCCTTTTAGTTATGCTGTCATAGTTGCCAGAGTCCCTGCTTGTACTCGGTGCAATATGTATACTGTTCCTACTTATTCAGGTGACATTGGGCATACCTAACAACCTGTGTTTTCTTTCCCTCCCCCCCCCCAAATCTGTCCCTCTGAGTTACATGGAGTCAACAGGAAATCTTTTGGTGGAGAGGGTGGAGACCTCGACTGGCTATCGTAGCCTGCAGGGAATCAGCCGTCAGACATTCTGTCGTATGTCCCAGACCCGGTGAAATGTAACTGAATTGTCTTGGCCAGCCCTAAGGGTCCCATCTGCATCTCATCATTGCTGAGGAGTGTGCTCCCGTCACCCAATCAAGCATCCAGCCAGAGCAGGTCATGATATATTTTTTACCATATTAACATGCCATTGTTGTGTGTTATGCCTGATGTAAAGACTCTCGTCTCTGCGAGCCTACCACACAGATTTAATACTTGTCATTTTTAGGGCATACCTAACAACCTGTGTTTTATTTCTCTCTCTCTTCCCCCCCCCCCCCCAATCTGTCCCTCTGAGTTACATGTTGATCCTGGGATTGAGATGCTGGCCTCTTCTGCCCCTCGGACCTGCTTGATCCATCCTGGTGTCCTGTGTCTGGTTGGAGTTTTATCGCACCGCTCCTGTGAAGGACGGCCCCATGAGGACAGTTGAGGGTTATACCTGTTAAAACTGTTAATATTATAGTCAGGCTGTCTGTTGTTGCCCAAATGAGGATGGGTTCCCTTTTGAGTCTGGTTCCTCTCGAGGTTTCTTCCTCATGTCATCTGAGGGAGTTTTTTCTTGCCACCGTCGCCACAGGCTTGCTCATTGGGGATAGATTAGGGATAAAATTAGCTCATGTTTTAAGTCGTTCAAATTCTGTAAAGCTGCTTTGCGACAATGTTTATTGTTAAAAGCGCTATACAAATAAACTTGACTTGACTTGACTCATGGTTGGGTCATACCAAAGACCATCATAAAAATGGTACCTACTGCCGTCTGGCAAGGCACGCTATAATACAGATGCGAGTGGGGAGTCAAACTCTTGCAGTTACCAGAGGATGAGCCCTCCATTGTAACCCTAGCTATATAATAGGCAAGAGGCCGAGGGCTACAGAAACGGAGATCGGCGCCGCCCTATGCACCACATGGCATGGGAAGGACTTTGATCCCCAATGAGCAAGCCTGTGGCAATGGTCACAAGGAATAACTCCCTCAGACAACATGATGAAGAAACCTCAAGAGGAACCAGACTCAAAAGGGAACCCATCCTCATTTGGGGAACAACAGACAACATGACTGTAACATTAACAATTTTAACATGAAGTCTGTTTTGTTGAAGTTTTAACTCTTTACTGATGGAAACTTGAGTGCAAAACTGTTCATGACAACTGCAATCCTAAAGTTAGCAAGTCAATTTTAGTTCTCAGCTATAAAAGCATTCCTGTAAGTGTCCAGAGCATCTTCCAAGTGTGACTTTCAACTGTCTATATGGGGCTGTCCTCCACAGGAGTGATGTGATGAGACTCCAACCAGACAAAGAGCATCAGGATGGATCAGGCAGGTCTGAGGAGCAGAAGAGGTCAGCATCTCGATCTCAGGATTGACATGTAACTCAGAGGGACAGATGGGGGGGACAGAGAGAGAGAGAAAGAGAGAAAACACAGGTTGTTAGGTATGCCCAATATCACCTGAATAAGTAGGAACAGTATATATTTTGCACTGAGTACAAGCAGGGACTCCGGCAAAACTAACTATGACAGCATAACTAAAAGTGGAGAGCCAGAAGGTAACACAGGCATGAGAGAGCCCCGGGACATAAAGCATCAGGCATGTCAACAAACTCAAATGAGCAAGCGAGAGGGGGACTGACAGCATCCATACATCCCAGTTTACCAAAACACTCTGAGGACCTTCCAGATCTACTCCTTTACCTCATAAACACCATTAACAAAAGGCTTGACTAAACAGATATGTTTTCAGCTGACTTAAACACTGAGACTGTGTCTGATTCCTGAACACTACTTCGAAGGCTCTTCCATAACTGTGGGGCTTTGTAAGAAAAGGCTCGGCACCTTTTGATCTAAGTAGGCGTGGCTGGTCATAAAGGACCAGAAGTTTGCTCAGGTACGGTGGTGCGAGACCATTCAGTGCTTTAAAGGTCAATAGTAGTATTTTATAATCAATACAAAATTTGATTAGGAGCCAGTGCAGTGTGGATAAGACAGGGGTGATATGGTCATATTTTCTAGTTCTAGTAAGGACTCTTGCTGCTGCATTTTGAACTAACTGGAGCTTGTTTATGCACTTATTGGAACATCCAGACAGTAAGGCATTACAGTAATCCAACCTGGAGGTAACAAAAGTATGAAATAGTTTTTCTGTGTTGTGTAGTGATATTAAATTTCTTATCTTAGCAATATTTCTGAGATTTTCGAATGAAAGACTGGAGTCAATAATCACTCCAAGGTCTTTTACTGCTGCATGTGAAGAAACAGAAAGGCCATCCAGAGTTATTATGTAATCAGAAAACTTACTTTTAGCTGCATGTGGTCCTAGTATAAGTACTTCAGTCTTCTCAGAGTTAAGCAGAAGGAAGTTAATAAGCATCCAGTGTCTAATGTCCTTAACACATTCCTCAATTCTATTAAGCTGGTGTCTCTCCTCTGGTTTTGCAGAAATATACAACTGTGTGTCATCAGCATAACAGTGGAAACTAATATCATGTTTACAAATAATATCACCCAGAGGTAACATATAAAAAGAAAAAAGCAGTGGACCCAAGACAGAATCTTGTGGAACACCAAACTTTACCTCAGTATGTCCAGAAAAATCACCATTTACATCAACATACTGATAATGATCAGTTAAATAAGACCTGAGCCAGGAGAGGGCTGTTCCCTTAACTCCCACAACATTTTCTAGTCTATCCAGAAGAATGGAATGATCAATGGTATCAAATGCTGCACCAAGGTCAAGCAACACAAGCAGCGAGACACAGCCCTGATCAGAAGCCAACAGTAGGTCATTTACTACTTTTAACCAGAGCTGTCTCTGTGCTATGATGAGGTCTAAATCCTGACTGATACATTTCATGGATGTTATTCCTCTGTAAATATGAGCATAACTGCTGTGCTGCAGCTTTTTCAAGGATCTTGGAGATAAAGGGGAGGTTTGATATTGGCTGATAATTGGACAGCTGACAGGGATCAAGGTCAGGCTTTTTAGTCAGGGGTTTGATAACTGCTAGTATAAAGGATTTGGGTACATAGCCGATCCTAAGAGAAGAATTTATTATTTTTAGAAGCGGTTCAATTACTTCAGGTATTATCTGTTTGAATAGACGTGTAGGTAAGGGATCTAGTACACGACTTAAGGCTTTTAATGTGGAGATTAATGAAAGTAATTCAATTTCTCCAAGAGGAGTAAAATATTCCAATTGCTGATCTGATACAGTTATATTGTTAACTACAGGGTCACTTACATTGTCTGACCTTAAATTAGCAGTTTGAATTTTTTGTTGGATATTTTCAATTTTGTCATTAAAAAAATTAATGAAGTTATTGCTACTACATACTGCAGGTGTGCATGTGTCTATAGTGGACTTATTCCCAGTTAATTTTGCAACAGTATTAAATAGGAATCTAGGATTATTTTTGTCATCTTCTATTAGGGAAGAGAGAGATGTTGATCTAGCAGCACTAAGAGCATTTCCATCATTTCCATACTTCAGGAAGCTCTCCTGAAGGAGCTACAAAGATCCACAGTGGAGGTGAATGTATCTGTCCATAGGACAACTTTAAGCCCTACACTCCATAGAGTGGGGCTTTATGGAAGAGTGGCCAGAAAAAAAGTAATTGCTTAAGAAAACACATTTGGAGTTTGCCTAACAGCATGTGGCAGACTCTTCAAGCACACAGAAGATTATCTGGTCAGATGAGACTAAAATTGATCTTTTTGGCCATCATGGAAAATGCCACGCGTGGTGCAAACCCAACTCCCTGAGAACACCATTCCTCCAGTGAAACTTGGTGGTGGCAGCATCAATGCTGTGGAGATATTTTTCATCTGCAGGGACAGGAAAGCTGGTCAGGACTGAAGGAAAGATGGATGGCACTAAGTACAGGGCAACTCTAGAGGAAAACCTGTTTGAGTCAACCAGAGGTTTGAGACTGGGACAAAGGTTTACGTTTGAGCAGGACAATGACCCTAAACATATTGCTGAAGATGCATTGAAGTGTTTTAAAGGGAATCATTTAAATGTCTTGGAATGGCCTAATCAAAGCCCAGACCTCAATCCAATTGAGAATCTGTGGCATAACTTGAACAACCCATCTAACTTGAAGTTGGAGGAGTTTTGCCTTGAGGAATGGGCAAAAATCCCAGTGGCTAGATGTGCTAAGCACATCAAGGTAGAGGTAACCCAGCGCAAGCAAGCAGCCGATCGTTCCTGCAGCCATGACAGCGCTGGTCGCGCACCCGCTAGTCACACTGGGGGTAAAAGCAGTGACCATGGGAAGTGGGGGAAGGAATGCAAGAGTGTCTCACTGCAGTGATCTTCAGGGGGAGTTGTTGTTCCAGCAACGGCCTTGACCGAGGCCAGTGCTGTCTGAGGGAGCCAAAAGCAGATAAGATTGGGATTGTTTGGTCTTGGGGCGAGTAGATGCATTCTTTTACACAACTACTCTGTTTTGTTCATTCTGGTCTCCGAATCGATCTATTTCCTTTGCAAAGCCAAAAACTTCTCCATGATGTTATCCATGTTGCGGTTCAAGCTCTGAATAGCCAGTCTGAGTGCCGACAGCTCTGCCCACTGCCTCAATCATGTCGGGCAGCTTTATGGGGCTTTGGACAGCTGCCACCATTTCCTGATTTCCTCAATAAACCAGGGCAATGCCTAATCCAATCAGCAAAAGACCTGTAATCATGGTTCCGAATAGGTAGATGTCTTCAATGTCCTCCACAGAAAGAACCGCCAGGCACACGACCCGCCACTTCTCCCACACGTCCATTGTGTAGCCAGCTGTGAACATTCCAGCAGGACAGGCTGGTTCCCCTGAACCCAGGCTTCTCATCGAGAAAATTGTCAATTTCGTGAAGAGACCAAATTATCAATTCCATGATTTTTTAGTTTGGAGAGCAGTGCGGAGAGAGTCTCTCAAAACAGACGAGACAAGAGGAGCAAAGCAGGGAAGATAAGGGGGAGGAGAGGCAGAGAAATGCGACCGCCTTCCGTGAGAACACGGAGAGAAGAACTGTTCCAGTGCCACCAGATCGATGATCCTGTCTTCTGCTCTCAGACACCACTGGCAGGCATCCTGGAGTTGCTGGCTAAATGCAAATGGCCAGCGAAAACTCCTCCAATGTCAGCGTCTGGAAGCACTGGCAGTGTTGTTCTGGGGAGCACCCGACACGCTGCAGGATGGCTTTCTTCAGGTCGGTGTACCACACAGAAAAAAAAAAAAAGCTAAAAAAGGCACTCATGCCAATGTTCCCAGATCTTAGAGGTATACTTAACAGAGCTACGACCGGATCTGTCATCAGAACAATTCTCATTTGTAGAGCAGTCCAGCCTGCTCTATAAACTTTAAAGGTGAGGTTCCTCAACAGTGCCATGTACGTGGTTAGTCCCAGTTTACAGAAAAGGTCACTGGCTCTAGTGCTCCTTGGATTTTTCAGGAGTATCCTAAGACAGTCATTATACGCCACCTTCAACTTACGCAAGCTCTCCTTCATAGAATAGAATGCCTTTATTGTCACTATACACATGTACGATGAGATTAAAGCATCTCCAATGACAGTGCAAACAGCATGTAGAGAGAGGGAGAGAGAGAGGAAGGGGGGAAGGGGAAAATAAAAAATTAAAAAATAAAAGGGGGGTGGGAGTATGTAAGGGGGGTAAGGTGCACAGTCCTGAGGTGGTATGTGTTGTGTTACACATTATGGAGTGAGGTATTGCTCATTGCACATATAAAGTATTGCACAGAGAGAGTCACGTTATAAATTATTGCATGAGAGAGTCACATTATAAAATAAAATATTACACATTTATGAAGTATTGCAAGGTATGGTAAGTGCACAGACTTGGTGTATGTGCTGTGTGTAAGGTGCACAGTCCTGAGGTGCATGTGCTGTGTGTAAGGTGCACAGTCCTGAGCTGAGGTGAGTGAGGTGAATGTGTTGTGTTTCACATTATGGAGTGAGGTATTGCGCATTATAAAAGTATTGCACAGAGAGCGTCACCTTATAAAGTACTGCACATTATAAATTATTGCACAAAGAGAGTCACATACTAAAATAAATAGACTATAAAGTCAAAGCATATCCGAGTTCAGGGCGGTTATGGCTTTTGGAAAGAAGCTGTTTTTGAATCGGTTTGTCTTTGTCCTGATGCACCTGTAGTGCCTCCCTGAGGGCAATAGGTCAAACAGATCAAAGCCAGGGTGGGAGCTGTCCTTGATAATGTTCTTAGCTCTGCTAAGGCAGCGGGAGGTGTAAATGTCCATCAGGGAGGGGAGAGGGCAGCCAATGATCTTCTGTGCTGCCTTAACTACCCTCTGGAGCCTCTCCCTGTCTACAGCAGTGCAGCTGCCGTACCATTCTGTAATACAGTATGTCAGCAGGCTCTCAATGGATGAGCAGTAGAAGGTCAGCAGCAGGTTGGAGTTTAGGTTGTACTTCCTGAGGACTCTCAGGAAGTGTAGCCACTGCTGAGCCTTTTTAATGACTGCTGTAATGTTTACTGACCAGGAAATGTCGGCTGAGATGAGGACGCCGAGAAACCGGAAGGTGTGGACCCTCTCCACATACACGTTGTTGATGTAGAGGGGGGCTAGGTTGGTGCTGTGCTTCCTGAAGTCAACAATGAGCTCTTTGGTTTTCTTGGTGTTCAGAGCGAGGTTATTTTCTGAACAACAGGCTGCCAACTTCAGGACCTCCTCTCTGTAGGCTGCCTTGTCTCCCTTTGAGATGAGTCCGATCACTGTGGTGTCGTCAGCAAACTTGACGACGAAGTTGTTGTGGGTCGAACTACAGTCGTGGGTGTAGAGGCAGTACAGGAGGGGGCTCAGCACACAGCCCTGTGGAGAGCCGGTGCTCAATGTGCGGGTAGAGGAGAAGTGGGGGGCCAAGTCTCAGTCTGGGGCTGGTTAGTAAGAAAGTCCTTTAACCAGGCACATGTGGGGGGGGAGGCCGAGAGTGTCCAGTTTTCTAATAAGGATGTCCAGGATTATCGTGTAGCTGAACTGTAATCCACAAATAGTATGCAGACGTAGCTCTGCTGCTGCTCCAGGTGGTTCAGCGCAGAGTGGAGAGCTACGGTGATGGCGTCCTCTGTGGATCTGTTTGTGCGATATGCGAACTGGTAGGGGTCGAAGTCTGGGGGGAGGTGGTCCTTGATGTGCTGAAGAACTAGTCTCTCGAAGCACTTCATGATTACTGGGGTGAGGGCCACAGGATGGTAATCATTCAGGCTGGTGACGGGAGACTTCTTCGGCACTGGGATTATTGTTGCAGATTTTAGGCAGGGCGGGATGACTGCCTGAGCCAGGGAGAGGTTAAAGATCCTGGTGAAGGTAGGGGCGAGCTGGTGGGCGCACGCTCTGAGCACCTTACCAGGTACACCATCTGGGCTGGCAGCTTTCTTGGGGTTCACTGCCAGGAGCACCCATCTGACATAGTGCTCCTGTACAGTGAAAGGAGTGGTGTAGGAACTGTGTGGTGGTGGGGGCAGGGCAGGAGCAGATGAGTGCTGCTGAGATGTTTCAAAGCGAGCAAAGAAGCGATTTAGCTCCTCTGCTAGCGGCGCACTCCAGTCTCCTGTTGGTGCATCACAGTCTCTGAAGTTTGTGATGTCCTGAATGCCCTGCCACACCTTCGTGTGTTGTTGCTGGACAGGTGGGACTCTATGCGCAGCCTGTGGTCCGCCTTGGCTTTATTTATTCCTCTTTTCAGATCAGCTCAAGCGGCTCTGTACAGAGCTCTGTCACCTGACCTGAAGGCAGCATCGCAAGCCCTGAGGAGTTAGCAGACCTGGCTGGTCATCCAGGGTTTCTGGTTTGGGAAAACCCGGATGTTTTTATCCACCGTCACATTCCTGATGCAGAACTTGATATAGTCCAGCACCATTTCTGTGAATGTCTCCAGCTCCTGGTGTTCAAATAAGTCTCAGTCTGTTCGTTTAAAGCAGTCCTGTAGTTTGGAGAGTGCGTTGTCAGGCCAGGTTGTGATAGTCCTTGTGGTGGGCCTGGCTCTGCGTCTGAGGGGGGGGGGGGGGGGGTGTAGGCTGGGGAGAGCAGGAGGGAAAGATGGTCTGACTGGCCGAGGTGTGGGAGAGGTATGGCTCTGTACGCGTGCTTGATGTTGGAGTAAACATGATCCAGAGTGTTCTCCCCTCTAGTAGAACACTTAACATGTTGGTAAAACTTCGACAGTACAGTCTTCACGTTGGCCTTATTAAAGTCTCCTGCGATTATGTGAACACCGTCAGGGTGGGCCCACTACTGTTTGTTAACAGTGTTCAGCAGGAGAGAGAGCACTGTGTTTACACTGGCGTCAGGTGGAATATACACAGCTGTGACAATCACTACAGTTAGCTCTCTCGGTAGAAAAAAAGGCCAGCATCTTACAGACATGTACTCGAGGTCTGGGGAACAGTGTTTATCTATAATTGTTCCGTTGTTACACCAATTATCCTGCACGTAAATACAGAGCCCCCTCCTCTGCTCTTACCGGAGTCCTCAGTCCTGTCCCAGCGGAGCAGAGTGCGGCCTGCTAGCTGCAAGCTAGCATAGGGTATTTCCAGATGAAGCCAAGTTTCTGTGATAATTAAAACACAGCAGTCACGAACATAGCGATTTCCAGCGAGTTGTAATTCCAGATCATCCATTTTATGCACCAGGGATCTGGCATTGGAGAGATACAGGCTCGGTAGAGGTGGCTTGTGTGGTTGTTTTCTTAGCCTTAGCATAGCACCAGGCCTGCGGCCCCGCTTCTGCTTCCTCTCCCTCCTCCATCTGCGCCGCCTCCTAGACCCGACAACAATCCACGGAGAGCCCGGCAGTCTCGCTATGTCATCTGGGATGTTATGCGTGAAAAGAAAGTCACTTGAAACAGATATCTGGTGTTGGTCACCGATGGCTAAAAGTGTCTGGCAGGTGTACTGTATGTTCGCAGAACCGATGGTGCACAAACAAGCAAGAAAGAAATACAAAAACAAACAAAAAAAAGAGCACTGAAAAGGAGAGCCATAAGCCGCTGCAACCATGCGCGCCGCCATCATAGAGTACTTCACCCAGAGTGGAGCTGTATAAAGAGGGGAGCAGTAGGCTCTAAACAGGTTTACCTTAACATCAACAGAACAGTGCTGGAATTTTCTGACCAGCATGTTAGCTTGTACATAGAGCAATCTCCTCTGTCTACTCATGTCAGCATCGTCCTCCAATGTATCAGTAATAATGTGCCCCAAGTACTTGGTAGAATTGGACACCCCCAGCTCTTCCCCTGATAGCTAAAAAGTAGGGAACTTATTTTCTATGTCATCCTTGGTCCTACAAACCATTACCACATTCTTCTTAGCATTATACTTAATGTCAAACTCCACCCCATAATTGGAACAGATGTTAAGCAGCCATTAAAACCCACTGTTACTGGGGGATAGAATGGTAAGGTCATCTGCATGTAGAAAATGATTAATCAAGGTATCGCCTACCATACCGTACACCCTGTCCGGCACCCCCCCAACTGCCTAGACAGGTTATCCATATAAACATTGAATAGGGCTGGGGATAGAAGTCCCCCCGCTGTACCCCATTACCTACTTTAAGGCTACATCCACACGACAACGGCAACGAGATTTTTTTTTTTTTAGCGGGTAAAAAAAATATCGCGTCCACATGGGCAACGGATCAGTAAAATATCAGGTACATATGGCAACACAACGCTTGCTGAAAATGATGCAATACACATGCCACACCTCTACGTGCGCTGTAAGACGGTCCCATCGGAGACACCAGAACAATAGAAGTAGACGCATGCGCATAAACCCCTTCTTCTGTAGCATCAGCCACATAAAGTTTTGATTATTAATCAGTAGCATAAAACGAAAGACGCGGAAAGAGGAATGAATGGGGGTAGATGGAAGCCAGTACGCCAACATTCTGATATCCTCCAGAATTCTTTAATGGTCCGGAATAAATTGAATGCTACACGTTGATGGATTACTTTGTTCTTCTACGCCCTTTTTGAGGAATGTATTGTTGGACTTAAACCAACATCTGAAGAGGTGAGATCGCTCCTTTTTTTCCCCTATTTTTGCTGGCGGGATTGTTTTTGTTTTTGGAAAGCAGTGAAAATATTTTGTAAGCGCATTTCATGAACCAAGTTATAGGATTTGTTGACAACTCGCATCGAGTTCGTTACACTTCTACCCGGCGTGAAGCACTGACAGTCATGTGGTTGTGACGTCATCGTAAACAAATCCGTTCTACTCATCCAGATGACTTCGCAACGGCGCCGTTGCCAGATTTTTCCACTCTGGAACCCGTTCTCAAAAGATTTCGTTTTGGGGCACCCAAAATGCCGGTGCCGTGTGGACGCCAGGCCGAAACAATAAACAATTTTATCAGATTCACCTGAATCCGTTGCCGTGTGGACAGGGACTAAAAGGGGTGGAAAAGATGCTCCCCCATTTAACCTGCATACTTTAGTTAGCATACCAATAAGCCAGTATGCGTACTAACCTACTGGGCACACCCCTATACTTGAGCTTGTTAAACAGCTTAAAGTGGTTAACACAGTCAAAGGCTTTAGATGCATCTATAAAACCTATCAGCATAGTGGAACCCTGTCTTCTATATGTCTCAATGACCTCTTTCAAAGCATAAATACATTGGTCAGTACTATGTATTGTACAGTACTAGCTTAAATCCAAACTGACTGTCAGTGGTGGTTATATAACCACTTAACCTGTCCAAGATCAATCTTTCTAGCAATTTAGAAAGAGTGCTGGCAAGTGCTATAGGGCTATAATAATCAATACTACTAACTTTACTAGCCTTATCTTTAATAACTGGGACTAGAATTACTGACATCATGGAGTCTGGCAATGTACCATGAGTCACCAGCCCAGTAAAACATATAGACAGCAGCACTGCCAGCCTTGGGCCAACTAACTTTAAATGCTCTGCTATTATATTGTCAAGACCACTAGCTTTTTTGTCTGCAAGTTGCCCTATGGCATTAAGAGCATCATTGGTGTGGAAATAAATATTTTCCTCTTCTATTTTGCCAACATGATAAGGCTCACTCCTGATACAGTTAAACAAGGCTGTATAATGCTGCCTCCAGAGGTCAGCTATGTCCTCTGCATCCGTTACCCCCTCTATATTACATGGAAGAGCAGTTTTAGCCCTATTAAGGGTTTTACCTCTTTCCAGAGGTTAGTGATGTCATTTTTTAGCAAATTGTCAGCCATGGAGTGAGCACTCAATACCTGCTCTTGTTTGCTTATATACTGCAGTGCATATATACCTAGCATTCATTTTCTTTTTATGTTCCAGCTCCGGCCCCTGCCTGGGCCTACCAGCTATTACTCAGGCCCTATGGGCTTCATTAGCTTCAGCATGATGACTAGCAACAAACTTATTCCACCCTGCCTTGATATTCTTGGCCTTCCTAGAATGAGTGAGCAGTGACTTGCTAGCCCCAAGTAGAGCTCTCACTAGGTCATTGTACATTACACAAACTTTCTCCATGGGAAGAGTCCTCACAGTTAACATTAGTACAACAAATGGCATTCATGGGCAAATGTACCTTTTTCAAAAGATCTTCTGAATTGAAGCAATATTTGAGGACTCCACCATCAGGCAGTTTACCCCAATCTATCTTAGCCTCACTGACCTCATTTTTAACCAGCTTGGGTACATTGTCCACATTTAATACCATGGCAATAGGAATATGGTCAGAGGTAGCTAACCCATAACAAACCTCAATGCTTTCTAATGAGGCATGAGCATCAGCAGTGGATACTATGTGATCTAACCACGAAGTAGTATTCCATGCTTCACTAACATAAGTATAACTTGAGTCAGGCAAGAGCACTTTACTTGAAATTACCAGGTTAGCGTCATTTGAGAACCTTAGCATATGTTTAGCAAACAACCACTTACTATCTGTCAAGTCTGCATTAAAATCACCCAAAACATAGATGCAAGATGAGTTGTTATCTTCAATAAAGGATTCTACAAAACCAAGCCTACTGACATATTCATCAACATGATCATATGATTCGTATGAAGTATATATATTAAGAATAATAAAAATCTTTCCATTGCAATTAACTTCAAGACCAATGACCCAGTCCACATTAAGACACACAACTTTAACCATAGGGTCATATTTCATATTCCATAAAATAGCCACACCCCCAGCTATCCTACCTCTGATGATTCTTATACTGAGGTCCATGGTAGATTCACCCACACCATGGAAGTCTGGGTGCAGGTTATTTAACTTATCCAAGTCCTGCTCGGCCAGCCAGCTCTCCTGAATGCACAAGATATCACAATCATCCAGAAGTGTATCCACAACCAGTTGGCTTGCCTTGTCCTACTCCGAGACCACGAGAGTTGTAGGACACCACCCGCATTATGAGTCTGTGTTATTCCCGTTTGGGTTGCTAGTCCCCTCGGTCAGGTTTTGTAGTTTTTTTGGGGTCTTTGTAATGATAGAACTCGCTCTCTGTTTTTAATTTGTTTTTCTAACGACTGTATTTCTTGTTTGTATTGCTTATTTTTGTTACTGGTGTAATTTCTCCCCTTATGTAGGCTTTGAAAGCTTCCCATCCAATACTAGCCATGGTTTCATCCTTATTTAATTCAAAATACATATCTATAGAGTTTTCTATAAAATTGACAAAGTTTGGATCCTTTAACAAAAACGATTGTAATCTCCATCTTTTTGGACAATAATCAATTTTACCCAATTAGACTTCCATAGACACTGCTGCATGGTCACTAATTACAATGCTATTATACCAGCATTTTTTAACCTGAGATTGTAACTCTATAGATATTGAATGAATGAATGAATGAATGAATGAATGAATGAATGAATCCTTTATTATCACTGTTACCAGTGAAATTGACCATCAACCTGTCCTTACAGAGGGGGAACAGGACAGGAAGACAGGGATAAAAGAAAAAGAAACACAGTAGTAACATGAGGAAAGATGAGGAAAAAAAGAACCCCCCCCCCCCCCCCCCCACTATGCTCCTATCAGGAGTACAGTGTGGGAGCATTTAAAAACCTCCGCACAAGCACACAATAACACAAGTACACTTTAAAGCACGGGACTTGAGGGGGGGAAGTGGGGAAAGGAGGGGGCAATCAGGGGTGGGGGGAGGGGTTAAGGGGGTAGGAGGGGAGGGGAGGAGGTAGAGGTAACCCAGCGCAAGCAAGCAGCCATCCGCTCCTGCAGCCATGAGGGCACTGGTCACGCACCCACTTGTCACACTGGGGGTGAAAAACGGCGACCGTGGAAAATTGGGGAAGGAATGCGAAGAATGCGAGAGTGTCTCCCAGCAGTGACCTTCTGGGGGAAATGTTCTCCCAGCAACGGCCTTGATCGAGGCCAGTGCTGTTCAGGGAACTGAATGTCGATAAGATAGAGATTGTTTGGTCTTTCGAACAGACGCAGTCTTTACACGTCCACACCACTCGTCCATATCTGTCCATTTCATCCATTCTGTTCAATTCAATATTAGGAAATAATCAATTCGTGAATGACTTTTATATTAACTAGAGTAACATGTTATTAGGTTATTAGGGTTTTTAATTCTCCAGATGTCATATAGTCTAAGGTAATAAAAGAAAATAGGTCTGCACACTGCTGGATACGCTCCAAAAAATAAACTTTATTTAATTAAAACAAGCAACGTTTCGATCACCCTGGATCTTCATCAGGCATATATGCCTGATGAAGATCCAGGGTGATCGAAATGTTGCTTGTTTTAATTAAATAAAGTTTATTTTTTGGAGTGTATCCAGCAGTGTGCAGACCTATTTTCTTTTATTGTCTGACATTTTTGTCTGGCACCTGCAAAGAGTTTTTGGATGTGCGCACCCTACTCAAACGAATATAGTCTAAGGTCTCATATATAATCATGGAGTATTTTTCTGGTTTTTGTATGGGTGTTGTCAGTTTGAGTAGATTTATCTAAAACTGGGTCTAGAGTACAGTTAAAGTCTCCTCCTATAATGTATAAGCCCTCCAGAGCTGACGCGGTTAGGAATAGTTTTTCAAGAAAGGACAGGTTATCATCATTGGGACCATATATATATTAATAAGGTTTATTTTTTGTGACAGAATACTGACTTGTACTGTAATGTACCTCCCGTGTGGGTCTTTGAGTTTTATTGTTTGGAATGGTATTGATTTGTGTACAAGAATAGCAACCTCTCTAGCTTGACTATTAAGGGAAGCATGAAAAACCTGACCAGGCCATCTTTTGGTTAGCCTTTGTATATCTGTTGTGGTCAGATGTGATTCTTGTATAAAGATAATCCTAGATTTTAGATCTTTTATCCTGTTTAATACTTGTTTTAATTTAGTTGTTTTCCTCAATCCCCTGACATTCCAACTTGTAATATTAGCAATCAGACTATTTTCCTGTTTAGTCCTCTCCATATACAGTACAATTATAACATTCATGCACATCTGGGATAATCATAATGAAAGAAGAAGAAAAAAGAGAAACGTTATTACAGAGATGCAAGTTTACACATACATTCAAGCACTCACACAAACTGAACACTGAACCTAATATAAACAACCCCTTACTAAACATGGCCATTTCCTTTGTAAAATGCCTACCCCTCCCCTGAAATCAAGGTGGATTTGGAAGATGCTGATCCACAATATTGGGGAGCAACTAATTAGCGTGAACTCAACAGATACCGCTCCAACAGTATCCATCAGCCGTGTTATTAAGTTTACATAATTACTGTAACCCTTATCAAAAGTATCATCACTTATTTTAAAGTCTTAGCTTTCAACATGTAAATAAGAAAGTTCAAATGAAGTGAATTTTAAAGGTCCCATGGCATGAAATTTTCACTTTCTGAGGTTTTTTAACGTTAAAATGAGTTCCTCTGACCTTCTTAAGTCACCCCAGTGGCTAGAAATTTCATAATGTGTAAACCAAACTATGCCCAACATTTGAGAATGGTGGGTCAAAACGGCGCGTTGATAAACTCTTCCCTTTACTACGTCAGCAAGGGAGATGATCCCCACGCCCCCCCCTCTGGATTCCCACCCACTGTATGGATTGCCCCGCCCAGTTGTAGTGAGGAGACCATAGAGGACACAACAATATGGCATCACCTAAGTGAGCGAAACATGGAAATTGCGCTGTACATGGATGTGACAACACAGAAAAGAGTCTGTTTTTACTGCTGACGGGAGAGCCCCTGAAGACGCAGTGGCTTAATTTTATTTACTTCAATAATACGCCGTCGAGTCTACCTAAGACGGTGTATGTTTGTCGGAAGCATTTTCCTGAGGAATGTTTCCACAACTTGGGACAGTACAGGGCAGGTTTTGCACATCAACTGTCACTGAAGCCTGGGTCCATACCAAGCATCCCTGCCGCATCAGCCACAAACGGCGAACAAGTAAGTGTATAACTGTTAAGTCGTTTTGCCATGTTTTAAAATCGGTGCCACGTTAGCCTTGCAATGGCTACATTAGCTGTGTAGCTAACCGCTTCCTGCAGTTAGCCAGGTACTCTGCACTACAAAACCAAAAAGCATGTAGCATGCCCTGTTAAACTGAGTTTAGTCTGGAAATTGACTGTAACTTATGAGCTTATGTTTTGCCGTGTTTTAAAATCGGTGCCACGTTAGCCTTGCAATGGCTACATTAGCTGTGCAGCTAACCGCTTCCTGCAGTTAGCCAGGTACTCTGCGCTACAAAACCAAAAAGCATGCAGCATGCTGTTATAATAGTCAATCAAAACAGTTTTTACAAAGACACCCACATTCTTTTTTTAAGTCACTCGTTCATTTTATTTGTTTGTTTGTTCAGTAAAAACCCAAACATTTGTTGAATTTATTTTATTTCCTCGCGTCGCACCTTAATGACATCAGTGCGCGGTATTTTTCCCTTCGCGGTTTGTTCCTTCTCTCTCGCCATACTAAGACACCCACATCCGCTTGTTCTGACCCACTGGAGGTAGCGTCACAGTGCTGTTAGCCAATCAGAGGTAACACGTTTACATGTCATGAATATTAATGATAAGACCCGCCCCCACCCTCTGCCCTTCCCCGCCTCCTGCTTCTCATTAGCAAAACGACGCACTGGGAAAAGCGCTGAAATGGGGCTTTCTCCCAGGAGGCTATATCTACGTGCCGAGGGTTTATTTCGAGAAAGGCTGCAGATATAACATCCGGAAACCTCCACGAGCCCGTTTAAAGCATCAACAAACCACCATGCCATGGGACCTTTTAATAAGCCTTTGAACAACACGATAGCCTACACTATAGGACGTGTGTATGTGTGTGTGTGTGTGTCAAGCACTTTGAGTGTACTCATTATTTCTTTAAGCCTGCATTTGCCATATATTCTGAATATTACCTGCTGTAATTCGTTGTGTAGTATGTCCAAGTGTCCTTATGCAGCCACCAGGCTACATCAGAAACATGTCCCTCACCAGAGGTGGAAAGTAACGAATTACATTACTCACGTTACTATACTTGAGTAGCTTTTTTTGTGTACTTATACTTTTTCAAGTAATTTTTAAAGAGTGTACTTTTACTTAAGTATGTTTTCTTTTAAGTAGTGTACTTCGGTACATTTTACATCACAACCGTTACTGAGTAAAAAAATAAAATAAAAATAAAAAATAAAAAAGGCTAAAACGGAGAAGGGGAAATGTGTTCTGGAAATGAATCACGGGAAGGACAGTTGTCGCGCGCGCGAGTCTCACACAGACGATGGCGGACATGCACCGCCGCTTTAAGGGGGGAGCTTCGGGGGGCTCAAGCCCCTGGGCCATAGCCAATCAGGGGCCTTGTAATATTAATAAAATAATAAACTGTCGGAATCGTGGGCCTACATTAATGTACGGATAGAAATAAGGTTAGAAATAAATGAGCGCACAGTAGCCTGCTGTAAGAGACATGGTGGATGTGGTTCGCGAAACGAACACCCACAACTGCACCAGAATAAAATGTAACAAAATGTAACATCACGCACGAAAGCGCGCCAAAGACTGCAGACTACTGAGACACAAATTTAGAGGCTTTGAAAGATGAAGCGTTCACATGTTAGCGGGGTGCATAAAAGGAAAAAAAGAGAGAGATGCAGGTAATGATAGATTCGTTGCCTAAAGTCACAGACTTTTTTAAGGTAAGGATCACCAATCTGTTCAGAATATCAGCTACTTATCAGTTATCAGCCTACCAGCAGCTAGGCTATGTGCAGCTAGGCTAGATATGCTATGATCTGTCCAACAGTAAAATAAATCAGTTGTGATTTGAATACGTGTCGTGTGATTTGAGTTATAATCCTGTTAGTATAATAGCATATTTTGATGGGGATAATAAAATGTCTAAAACGGCATCTACTGAAGAAATTGATGAAAAGATTGTAGCCTATAATTTTCACAGTTCGGGCAGCAGATAGAGTAAGCATACTGAGGGGAATAGCAATACAAAGCTAGCGCATATCCACATTTCTCACTAGCTGTGTTGGGTGTGTTGTTAACCCGTGTGGATTTAAGTGAAATACTTGAGAAGTTCTGTGGTCAAGACAACGTTTTAAGGTAAGGACACT
Source organism: Neoarius graeffei (assembly GCF_027579695.1). Lineage (NCBI taxonomy): Eukaryota > Metazoa > Chordata > Actinopteri > Siluriformes > Ariidae > Neoarius > Neoarius graeffei. Next base: position 17,906,515 of record NC_083575.1, on the reverse strand, counting down.
TGATTATTAATGTTTGCCCGCCGTGGCTTGTTGTTGACGAAAGGCCCACATGATTTTGCCTTATACAGCTACTGCTAGCGTCATGCTTTGAACTAGGTTAAGCTCATTTGTGCTAAAGGATGGGTTTATTGAAGGACTTTGATGTAGCTAGTTTCTTTTTAAAAAATCGTATGCTCAAAACAGTATGCCCGTGTTCATCATGTTTAACTTTTTTCTTGATGGAGTGCGTGAAATATTGTTGCAAGTGGTATTTCGATGCAGTCATGTCAAAAAGGCAGTTGAATGCACGGTCTTATTCAAGGAGAAGGAAGACTTGCATGATGCTTGAACATAGATTGGTAAAATAGACCCTAGTAGGACTTGGTTTCGTGTATTTCGGTCTGTAGAGTTATGAGTTTGGCCGCTGTCCATGGTGTTTATGTTTCATGTGGCCGCCGAGCCAAGTACCTTGACTTGCAGTGAATGTTTGTTTGTTTTCATGCCGCCGAGCTATTTTTATGTATTTTATTTTTTTAAAGGACTTGTCTGTAGGTGTGTGTGTTTTATGTTTACAACACATACCTGTAGGTCTACATTATAGCGCACGCACACTTGTGTGGTTATCTCTGGCCATGCCCCTGCGTGAAAGTTACGCAGTATCACTGTCCTGTCCGTGGTAATAATCAGAACCGGCTCTGTAATGATAATGCGCGCGTTCTTCTCTCCCTCTGTTGTCGGATGTGTTGAGCAATGTGAGCGTGGGCCTTGCGCAGCTACGCTGAGCCAAACGTAACCTATCGTAGGCTTCTAGGCTAATTATGCGCTTACACTGTAAATGCTTGACACGTATTGCAAATAAAATAAGAGTGTTTTCCTGGCCAACGGTAAGGGTAGAGTTGACAGGTAGCCTATGAGGGGCCTAGCCCCTGGGCCACAGGTGTTGATAAAGCGCCCCTGCGGACATGGAGGAGACCGAGGAACCTGTGGTGGACGACCCTGCAGAAAACGCAATTTCTTCCAGTAATGAAGTGCACCCCTGGCCCTACATACGTGATCACTTCAGCTTCGTAGAGAAAAGGGGTGACAGTTTCATTATGCAATGCAGATTATGTGTGCCCAAGAAGACAACCATTGCGGCATACAAAAATTCGACGTCTTATCTGCGCAAGCATGTTGAGGTAAGTATTGTCATTGGCATCATAATCACGGGCACAGATAGAGGGTGGGACGGGTGGGATTCGTCCCACCCAGATTTAAATTCACCTCGTTCAGTCCCCCCCACTTATAGGGAGGAAAAAACGTCTATGCTGCCTTTCTTTGCATAAGGCAAACCTCACGGAAAAATCAAAAGACTAATTACCATTTGGTTTATTGAGGTGCACAGCAGTGTATACATAGTTGCAACAACTCACATAAAACAAAAGCTGCGCAGACTGCACAGGTTGCGAGCTCGAGCTTGGTTGCTATGGTTACCCACAACAAGTTTGACAGGCATATCGGGGTTGGGGTTGGTTTGCTGGCAGCTTTGTCCCCCCCAGTTTTTTGTCCCCCCCAGTTTTTTGTCCCCCCCAGTTCAAAAAACTTATCTGCGCCCCTGATCATAATGTTTCCTTTCCATAGTAAAACCGACAATAGGCTGGTTATATTCCAAAAATAGTGGATGGCATTGCTAATGTTGAAGTAGCAACCTGTTGGTACTGTAACATAATGGTAACTAGTCTGTTATTCGGTTGGCTAATCATGCAAGCAAGTTAGCTCGCCAACCTGACGTGATCAGTCCTCCTACCATTCTACATCCAACAGGCCAGAAAGGAATACTAAGCAAAACAAATAATGTTTTAATTGAATTGTTCAATAACACACAGTGCACACAGGCAAGCTATGAGATTTCGGTGCAACATTTCACTTTCATATTTCGTGTACAATGCTTTGTGTGTGGTCAGGGCGATGTAAACGACATGACTGTGTGTATTGACCTTTTTTGTTTGTCTCAGTTTTAATGCAGCATTATCCTAAGCATTCAATTTGATACACTTCCTTTAAATAAAACATCTGGGTTGAGATGTACATATATCCTTGTTTCCTCTTCTTTTTCATTTTTGCACAACACAATGGAGGCAGAAAACACCCATTGTTAAAAGTAACATTTTACTTTTACTCAAAGTACATTTTAAATGATCTTCTTTTTACTTTTACTTGAGTAGATTTTTTGTCTGGTAACTTTACTTGTACTTAAGTAAAATTTCATCAGAGTAACAGTACTTGTACTTGAGTAGAATATTTTAGTACTCTTTCCACCTCTGTCCCTCACAACTCACTCACATGGCTCCTCTCCTGCTGCTTCTTGTAGTGGGAGAGTTTTTAAAAAATCTTCGGCTTCCTGTGGTGTTGAAGATATAAATCTTCTCATCATACAGGATCCTAAGCCTGCAGGAGTTGTGTAAGAATCCACGGAAGGTGTTGATGTCAACAAACAGCTTTATCATCGGGTGAAACCCCCATCAGATGTGTAATGTCTCCGTGGAGAGATTTGAGCAAATGTAATCTTGGCCCCATTGTGCATGATTTCTAATTTCCTTGTCACCCGGTACACAAGTTCCTTCTCTTGGAGATTTAGAAAGCGGACCAGCACCGCTCTGTTTTGGTTTGGTTTCCTCAAGGCCAATGTGTGATGAACCTGCTCCAATATGAATGACTTTTCTCTCTGGCCCCATCCCAATGTGGCGTGGCGATGTAGCTTACAGCAGGTTATGGTCGCTGAACTGCTGGCTGTCCAGGTGGTGCTCTGAAAACAGTGTGGGCTTTATAGATAATTGGGCTAATTTTGAGGGCACTGCTGGCCTGTTAGGGCGGGACGGTATCCATCCCACTCGGGAAGGTGCTGCTCTCATTTCCTGCAGCATAGGTCATAGTCTCAGAACAGGCCTAGTTAATTTCTGACAATCCGGAGCCAAGGCCAGGGAGCAGACGAACAGGCTAAACCGACTGTCTGCTAGCTGCACAGAGTCGTCACTCAGGGTCCACTACATCGAGACTGTGTCTGTTCCCCGAGCTCAACAAAAAGGTAGAAATTTTCAGAGAGTTTGTTCCAGTAACCTAATCAATATAAAATTAGATCATACTCACTGCTGCCAGCACTTTTGATCTAAAGGTGGGGCTATTAAATATTAGATCTCTTACATCTAAAGCGCTAATGGTTAATGAACTCATTACTGATCAGGAGTTTAATGTACTTTGTTTAACTGAAACATGGATTAAGCCAAATGAATATATAGCATTAAATGAAGCGAGTCCTCCTGGATACAGTTATATACACCAGCCTCGTCTAACTGGCAGAGGAGGAGGCATTGCGGTTATTTATAACGATTATCTAGGTGTAACACAAAAACCTGGTTATAAATTTAATACATTTGAAGTTCTTCATACTCATATAATGTATGTAGCCTCGAAAAATAAGTCTACCCAGTTAATTCCATTGCTTATTATTTACAGGCCCCCGGAGCCATATTCTGAGTTTCTTTCTGAATTTGCAGATTTTATCTCAGATCTGGTAATAACCAGATCTGAGATAAAATCTGCAAATTCAGAAAGAATTTGTGAATATTAAAATCTCCGACAACTAAAGCTTTGTCTAAGGAAATATCCTTAGACAAAGCTTTAGTTGTCGGAGATTTTAATATTCACTTCGATAACCCAGAAAACCCTTTAAAAACAGCGTTTGTGCCCATCTTAGATTCAGTCGGGATTAAGCAGAATGTCATAGGACCGACCCATAATGGTGGTCACACCCTTGATCTAATACTAACATTCAGATTAAACGTAGACAATATAGTCATACTTCCACAGTCTGAAGTTATCTCAGATCATTATCTCATCTCATTCAAACTATGTCTGAGTAATAATATATGCACCTCACCACGCTACTGTATTAAACTTACTTTCACGTCAACTACTGCACAGAGCTTTATAAATGATCTCCCAGAGTTGTCAACTTTGATTGAGTCACTGTCAGCCCCTGCAGAACTTGATCAGGCAACTGAATGCTTAGAGTCAACATTCCGCCATGCTTTAGATAATGTAGCTCCTCTAAAAAGGAAAATGGTCAGAGACAAAAAATTAGCACCCTGGTATAATGACACTCGCCCATTAAAACAGACCACTCGAAAATTGGAACGTAAATGGCGTCAAACAAAATTGGTAGTGTTCAAATTAGCTTGGAAGGAGAGCTTCCTGAAGTATAGAAAAGCTCTTAGTGCTGCGAGATCAACATATCTCTCCTCCCTAATAGAAGATAACAAAAATAATCCTAGATTCCTATTTAATACTGTAGCAAAATTAATCAGGAATAAGTCCACTATTGACACATGCACACCTGCAGTATGTAGTAGCAACGACTTCATGAATTTTTTTAATGACAAAATTGAGAATATCCGACAAAAAATTCAAACTACTAATTTAAGGTCAGACAATGAAAGTGACCTTGTAGTTAACTATATAACTGTATCAGATCATCAGTTAGAATGTTTTACTCCCCTTAAAGAAACTGAATTACTTTCATTAATCTCTACATCAAAAGCCTTAACTTGCGTATTAGATCCCTTACCTACACATCTATTCAAACAGATAATGCCTGGAGTAATTGAACCGCTTCTAAAAATAATAAATTCTTCTCTTATGTTTGGCTATGTACCCAAATCCTTTAAACTAGCAGTTATCAAACCCCTGATTTAAAAAACCTGACCTTGATCCCTGTCAGCTGTCCAATTATCGGCCAATATCAAACCTCCCCTTTATCTCCAAGATCCTTGAAAAAGCTGTGGCACAGCAGTTATGCTCATATTTACATAGGAATAACATCCATGAAATGTATCAGTCAGGATTTAGACCTCATCATAGCACAGAGACAGCTCTGGTTAAAAGTAGTAAATGACCTACTGTTGGCTTCTGATCAGGGCTGTGTCTCGCTGCTTGTGTTGCTTGACCTTAGTGCAGCATTTGATACCATTGATCATTCCATTCTTCTGGATAGACTAGAAAATGTTGTGGGAGTTAAGGGAACGGCCCTCTCCTGGCTCAGGTCTTATTTAACTGATCATTATCAGTATGTTGATGTAAAGGCCCGGTCCCACTGGCCGATGGACACAAAACGTATGCAAAAAGGACACAGCGGACGAGCAAAATTTCGGGGGTGGCTCTATCCGTTTTCATCCGCTCCAGAAATGGACAAAATTTGCGAAAATTTGCAAAAACAGAACGGAAAAGAACGGACGTGGGTAGTATATAGCGGGGATGTTAAACGCATGTTCATAGGAAGCTTAGCGGATGAAAGCGGATGGAAGTGGATGACAGCTCCGAAGGGGTTACCGGTGATAACTGAGAAGCGGACGCATAGCAGAAAGAGCGGATGCATAGCAGATGAAAGGGATGCATCACGTACGCCTAACGGAAACAAAGGGGATGTTGCACGGATGTATATCGGATGCAGACCGTTCACTGCGCATGCGGGGGGTATGAATTGCGTCTGCTCCGCGGATATAAAGGGATGCAGCACGCACGCCGTCAGCATAAAGCGGAAAGACGTGCTGGCGGCTACATCGATACATCTCTACTACTAGATGATTTTCTCCCCCTTTTTATACAAAATATCGATTGTCCGCTAGGTGTCCTTCTACATACTCTAGACATACTCCAGACATCCTAAATATACGAGATGCATCCCAGATATAAACGCTTTGTCCGTTTTGAATACTTTATATACGAGATGCATACGCTTACATCCTTTCTATTTCTGTGCTACTAACGATGAATAGACGTTTCATGTACCTTATCTTTCCTCCCTCTTTCCGTTTTCAGCTGCAGCGGATGTGAGTTGCGAGGATGCCCAGAGGATGCAGAGAGGATACAGCAGATGTTTAACGGATGATGACGGACATAGAACGTTTGTTGCTCGTATATGTTGCGGATTTACATCGTACACGGCGGAAAGTTCATCCGTTCTAAAAGTTTTGTGCAGCTCAAAACTTTTTGCGCGGATGAAATCACAGTGGACGGATGCTCGATGGATAGAGCGTATGAAGCACGTATGCAATGAGTACACAACGGATGCATAGCGTTTTCCAATGGATGGCAAAGATTTTTTTTACATTTTACATCCTCTTTGCATCCGTAAGTGCAGTGGGACCGGGCCTTAAATGGTGATTTTTCTGGACATACTGAGGTAAAGTTTGGTTTTCCACAAGGTTCTGTCTTGGGTCCACTGCTTTTTTCTCTATATATGTTACCTCTGGGTGATACTATTCGTAAACATTGTATTAGTTTCCACTGTTATGCTGATGACACACAGTTGTATGTCTCTGCAAAACCTGATGAGAGACACCAGCTTAATAGAATTGAGGAATGTGTTAAGGACATTAGACACTGGATGCTTATTAATTTCCTTCTGCTTAACTCTGACAAGACTGAAGTACTTGTGCTAGGACCACATACAGCTAGAAGTAAGTTTTCTGATTACACAGTGACTCTGGATGGCCTTTCTGTTTCTTCACGTGCAGCAGTAAAAGACCTTGGAGTGATTATTGACCCCAGTCTTTCATTCGAAACTCACATTGATAACATCACCCGGATCGCTTTCTTTCATCTCAGAAATATTGCAAAGATAAGAAATTTAATGTCATTGCGTGACGCAGAAAAACTAGTCCATGCTTTCTTTACCTCCAGGTTGGATTACTGTAATGCCTTACTGTCTGGATGTTCCAATAAATGCATAAATAAGCTCCAGTTAGTTCAAAATGCAGCAGCAAGAGTCCTTACTAGAACTAGAAAATATGACCACATCACGCCTGTCTTATCCACAGTGCATTGGCTCCCAATCAAATTTCGAATTGATTGTAAAATACTACTATTGACCTTTAAAGCACTAAATGGTCTCGCACCACAGTACCTGAGTGAACTTCTGCTCCTCTATAACCCGCCACGCCTACTTGGATCAAAAGGTGCAGGCTATCTGCTGGTACCTCGTATAGTGAAAGCTACATCAGGGGGCAGAGCCTTTTCTTACAAAGCCCCACAGTTATGGAACAGCCTTCCAAGTAATGTTCGGGAATCAGACACAGTCTCAGCATTTAAGTCTAGACTGAAAACATATCTGTTTAGTTAAGCCTTTTGTTAATGGTGTTTATGAGGTAAAGGTGTAGATCTAGAGGGTCCTCAGACATAGTGTTTTGGTAAACTGGGATGTATGGATGCTGTCAGTCCCCACTCGCTCGCTCACTCGAGTTTGTTGACGGTGTAGTGGCTGGCTGCTTTATGTCCCGGGGCTCCCTCATGCCTGTGTTACCTTCTGGCTCTCTCCTTTTAGTTATGCTGTCATAGTTAGTTGCCGGAGTCCCTGCTTGTACTCAGTGCAATATGTATACTGCTCCTACTTATTCAGGTGACATTGGGCATACCTAACAACCTGTGTTTTCTTTCCCTCCCCTCCCCCACCCCAAATCTGTCCCTCTGAGTTACATGGAGTCAACAGGAAATCTTTTGATGGAGAGGGTGGAGATCTCGATTGGCTATCATAGCCTGCAGGCAATCGGCCGTCAGACTTTCTGTCGCTTGTCCCAGACCCGGTGAAATGTCACTGAATTGTCTTGGCCAGCCTTAAGGGTCCCATCTGCATCTCATCATTGCTGAGGAGTGTGCTCCCATCACCCAATCAAGCATCCAGCCAGAGCAGGTCATGATATATTTTTTACCATATTAACATGCCATTGTTGTGTGTTATGCCTGATGTAAAGACACTTGTCTCTGCGAGCCTACCACACAGATTTAATACTTGTCATTTTTAGGGCATACCTAACAACATGTGTTTTCTTTCTCGCTCTCTTCCCCCCCCCCCCCCCCCCCCCCCCCAATCTGTCCCTCTGAGTTACATGTTGGTCCTGGGATTGAGATGCTGGCCTCTTCTGCCCCTCAGACCTGCTTGATCCATCCTGGTGCCCTGTGTCTGGTCGGAGTTTTATCGCACCGCTCCTGTGAAGGATGGCCCCATGAGGATAGTTGAGGGTTATACCTGGAGGATGCTCTGGACACTTACAGTAATGCTTTTATGGCTGAGGACTACAGTTGTCTTGCTAACTTTAGGACTGCAGTTATCATGAACAGTTTTGCACTCAAGTTTCCATCAGTGAAGAGTTTATAACATCAACGAAACTGTCCTCATGTTAAAACTGTTAATATTATAGTCAGGCTGTCTGTTGTTGCCCAAATGAGGATGGGTTCCCTTTTGAGTCTGGTTCCTCTCGAGGTTTCTTCCTCATGTCTTCTGAGGGAGTTTTTCCTTGCCACCGTCGCCACAGGCTTGCTCATTGGGGATAGATTAGGGATAAATTAGCTCATGTTTTAAGTCGTTCAAATTCTGTAAAGCTGCTTTGCGACAATGTTTATTGTTAAAAGCGCTATACAAATAAACTTGACTTGACTTGGTGGTAGTTCCAGCCATCTTGGCAGCATGTCAGTAATAAAGTTGAGGAGAGTTTGTTCTCCCTCTGCTCCCTCTTTTAAGCCAAATATGGGCAGGTTCTTTCTCCTTCCCCTGTTCTCCAGGTCGTCTGTTTTGGCCTCAAGGAAAGTGCTTCACTTGGTAGCCGATTCCAAAGCTGTCTCAGCTTTCTCTAGTGCCCTCTCGGTCTGGTCAATGTGAGCTTCGGCTTCTTTGACATGAGCTGTATTAGTCAAAACATCTTGTTTTATCTCCGTCACAGTACCTTCAAGTGCAGCCAAAGCATTTGCCATTCCGGTCAGTTTTGTGTCGATGTTATCCCACTTTGTTCCAAAGTCCGACCGTAATGATTTTAGCTCACTTAGTACCTCTGTTATGTTAGCCATATTAGCATCTGTGTTGTTCGATGGACTCGACTGAGTTGTTTTAGTGCCTTGCTTGCGTCCACAAGTAAAAATGTCGCACTGTTTCACCGCCAAGGACTTTGACATGGCGCACTGCCTTTACTGAGAGTTGTTGAAAGTTTGTAAGGGTATTTAAAAAAAAAAAGCAGCCCATGGTTTCAGAGCTTCTCCACTAAGCTGCCATCTTGGTCATGTGACCCCTCTTATCCATCATATATAATTTTTTTTTTTTGCTGTACGGGTACCAGTTTCAAAGACTGCCATATCACTACTCATAAATAAACTTGGTGTGTGTGGGTGTGGGTGTGTGGGTGTGTGTGTGTATATATATATATATATATATATATATATATATATATATATATATATATATATATATATATATATACGCACAAAAAAAAAAACAGTATCAGCAATGCAATGCTAGTGGATGCAGAAGATATTTTCTGTGAATCATTATGAATAAGTAGCTATACCTAATAATGTGTTCAATATAAATGCTTTCATTTTTACAAATGTAACAATTCTGGCATATATAAATCCATAACTCCAATTAGTTGAAGAAAAACAAAACAAATCTGGCTTCATTCTGCTTTCTATGCCTAAAATTTATTCAAGGGAGATTGTTCTTGAAACAGAAACTAGTCCTTAATGCTACTCATAAATACACTTGGTATAAAAAAAAAAATCTACACACCCCTGTTACAATTGTAGATTTTCGTGATGTGAAAAATGATAAATTAAATATAGTTCCATCTTTAATGTGATCGAGCAACCAACAAAATTCAGGTGAAAGACAAATAGGAAAGTCCAGGTCACTCCTTGCATGTGACAACAATTTATTTTATGTAGCTTACAGCAGGTTATGGTCGCTTAACTGCTGGTTGTCCAGGTGGTGCTCTGAAAACAATGTGGGCTTTATAGATAATTGAACTAATTTTGAGGGCGCTGCTGGCCTGTTAGGGTGGGACAGTATCCATCCCACTTGGGAAGGTGCTGCTCTCATTTCTTGCAGCATAGCTCATAGTCTCAGAACAGGTCTAGTTAACTTCTGACAATTCAGAGCGAAGGCCAGGGAGCAGATGAACAGGCTAAACCGAAACTAGTCGTCACTCAGGGTATGTTGATGTAAATGGTGCTATTTCTAGATGTACTGAGATAAAGTTTGGTGTTCCACAAGGTTCTGTCTTGGGTCCACTGCTTTTTTCTTTATATATGTTACCTCTGGGTGATATTATTCATAAACATTGTATTAGTTTCCACTGTTATGCTGATGACACACAGTTGTATGTTTCTGCAAAACCTGATGAGAGACACCAGCTTAATAGAATTGAGGAATGTGTGAAGGACATTAGACACTGGATGCTTATTAACTTACTTCTGCTTAACTCTGACAAGACTGAAGTACTTGTACTAGGACCACGTGCAGCTAGAAGTAAGTTTTCTGATTACATAGTAAGTCTGGATGGCCCTTCTGATTCTTCACGTGCAGCAGTAAAAGACCTTGGAGTGATTATTGACCCCAGTCTTTCATTCGAAACTCACATTGATAACATGACCTGGATAGCTTTCTTTCATCTCAGAAATATTGCTAAGATAAGAAATGTAATGTCACTACACAATGCAGAAAAACTAGTTCATGCTTTTGTTACCTCTCAGTTGGATTATTGTAATGTCTTACTGCCTGGATGTTTGTTGATGTAAATGGTGATTATTTTTTTTTTTTGAGACATACTATGGTAAAGTTTGGTATTCCACAAGGTTCTGTCTTAGGCCCACTGCTTTTTTTCTTTATATATGTTACCTAGGGGTGAAATTATTCATAAGCATGGTATTAGCTTCGACTGTTATGCTGATGACACACAGTTGTATGTTTCTGCAAAGCCAGATAAGAGACACCAGCTTAATAAAATTGAAGAATAAGTAAAGGACATTTGACATTGGATGCTTATTAACTTCCTTCTGCTTAACTCCTGACAAGAGAGAAGTACTTGTACTAGAACCACATGCAGCTAGAAGTAAGTTTTCTGATTACGTAGTAACTTTGGATGGCCTTTCTGTTTCTTCATGTGCCGCAGTAAAAGACCTCGATGTGATCATTGACTCCAGTCTTTCATTTGAAACTCATATTGATAAGATTACCCAGATTGCTTTCTTTCATCTCAGAAATATTGCTAAGATAAGAAATATAATGTCACTACATGATGCAGAAAAACTAGTTCATGGTTTTTATTACCTCTCGGTTGGATTATTGTAATGTCTTACTGTCTGGATATTCCAATAAGTGCATAAACAAGCTCCAGTTAGTTCAAAATGCAGCAGCAAGAGTCCTGACTAGAACTAGAAGATATGACCATATCACCCCTATCTTATCCACATTGCATTGGCTCCCAATCAAATTTTGTACTGATTATAAAATACTACTGTTGACCTTTAAAGCACTGAAGGGTCTTGCACCACAGTATCTGAGTGAACTTCTGGTCCTTTATGTCCCACCACGCCCACTTAGATCAAAAGTCTATCTGCTGGTACCTCATATAGTGAAGGCTATGTCAAGGGGCAGAGCCTTTTCTTACAAAGTCCCACAATTATGGAACAGCCTTTGAAGTCTCAATGTTTAAATCTAGGCTGAAGATATATCTTTTTAGTCAAGCCTTTTGTTAATAGTTTGTATTAGGTAAAGGAGTAGAACTGGTGGGTCCTCAGGCATATAGAGTGTTTTGGTAAACTGGGATGTATGGATGCTCTCACCCCACCCCCACCCCCCCCCCCCCCCCCCACACACACACACACACACACACACACTCCCTCATTCACTTGGGTTTGTTGACGGTGTAGTGGCTGGCTGCATTATGTCCCAGTACTCCCTCATGTCTGTGTTGCCTTCTGGCTCTCCCTTTTAGTTATGCTGTCATAGTTAGTCTTGCCAGAGTCACTGCTTGCACTCAATGCAAAATGTATACTGTTCTTACTCATTAAGTGACATTGAGCATACCTAACTACTTGTGTCCCCCCATCTCTGTCCTCTGTCTGTCCCTCTCTGTTGAGTTACATGTTGATCCTGAGACACCAGTTGTGCTGACTTCTTCTGTTCCTCAGACCTTCCTGATCCATCCTAATGTCCTTGTGTGCTTATGCAAAGATTTTTTTAAATGTTCCCACACTGTACTCCTGACAGGAGCATAGTGGGGGGGTGTCCTTTTTTTTCCTTATCTCTCCTCATGTTGTGTTTCCTTTTTATCTTTATCCCTGTCTTCCTGTCCTGTCTACCCTATGTCAATTGTATGTTGTATATGTACGGACAGGTTGACAGCTAATTTCGCTGGTACATGTGACTAGTGACAATAAAGGGTATCATCATCATCATCATCATCGTCCTATGTTTGGCTAGAGTCTCGTTGCATTGCTCCTGTGGAGGATGGCCCCATGTGGATGGTCGAAAGTCGCACTTGGGAGATAGCTACACTTGCAGTAATGCATCCATGGCTGAGTACTGACTTGCTAATTTTGGGACTACTGTTGTCATGAACAGTTTTACACTCAAGTTTCCATTGGTGAACAGTTTGTGACTTCAACAGGACAGACTTCATGTGGGAACTGTGATGGTTTTCCTGGTTAAGCAGTTGTACATTGTGACTATATAGGACACTATTGTGGAAGCAAATTATTTATAATCATGCTATCTGTTATCACCCAAATAAGGATGGGTTCACTTTTGAGTCTGGTTCTTTTCAAGGTTTCTTCCTCGTGTTGTCTGAGGGAGTTTTTCCTTGCCACCATTGCCACAGACTTGCTCATTGGGGATAAATTTGGGATAAAATTAGCTAAAGTGTTTAATTTTCTGTTAAGTTGCTTTGTGACAATGTCTATTGTTAAAAGTGCTATACAACCAAACTTGACTTGAGACACATAGACATAGGGTTTCTCATCTGTGTGTGTGTGTGTGTGTGTGTGTGTGTGTGAGAGAGAGAGAGTTAATACTAGTCAATAATCATTTGAGCTCAATAACTCAAATAATTTGAGCTGTTTTGCAGATCAACTTTTATTTCCATGATATAAATCATCTTAAATTTGTACTCCAATTTATCAGTGCATGATATATCATTATACACTATCTATCTACTTGCTTGAAAGTTTGTGAACCCTTCAGAATTTTCTATATTTCTGCATAAACATGACCTAAAACATCATCAGATTTTCACACAAGCCCTAAAAGTAGATGAAGAGAACCCAGTTAAACAAATGAGACAAAAATATTATAATTGGTCATTTATTTATTGAGGAAAATAATCCAATTTTACATATCTGTGAGTGGCAAAAGTATGTGAACCTCTAGGATTAGCAGTTAATTTGAAGGTGAAATAAGAGTCAGGTGTTTTCAATCAATGGGATGACAATCAGGTGTGAGTGGGCACACTGTTTTATTTAAAGAACAGGGATCTATCAAAGTCTGATCTTCACAACACATGTTTGTGAAAGTGTATCATGGCACAAACAAAGGAGATTTCTGAGGACCTCAGAAAAAGCATTGTTGATGCTCATCAAGCTGGAAAAGGTTACCAAACCATCTCTAAAGAGTTTGGACTCCACCATTCCACAGTCAGACAGATTGTGTACAAATGGAGGAAATTTGAAACCATTGTTACCCTCCCCAGGAGTGGTCAACCAACAAAGATCACTCCAAGAGCAAGGTGTGTAATGCCACTTTTCCACTACCAATGCGGCTGAGTTGGGCTGAGCCGTGCCGTGCTGAGTCGAGCTGAGTGGGGCTGTTGGAGTTGCATTTCGACTACAACCGCGCTGAACCATGCTGGCTGGACGTGGGTGGACACATTGGGTGGAGTTAGTGAAAGTGGGTGGACGTCACGTGATGTCGTTAGGCAGCGCAAACAGTGACATCAGTGACCTTTTAAGCGGTAGTCTCACGACCCGGATAGTAAACAATAAACATGGAGGACATGGAGTCGTTAGTGTTTCTGGTCTTGGTGCTGTGGCTTGTTGTCACCAACAACGCCAACAGATACTGGCAAGAGCGTATAGATGAGGCGAGGCGCATAAGGCTTCAGAAATTCTCGTAATTCGTAATTATTCTTCTTCCAGGTTTATGGTGTTTACAGATCCCAGCGTGCTCGTGGGGCGTGTGTGGGCGCGTGAGGACACTCCTCCTCACCAATCAGTGCACAGGGGAGTGTCTCCTCATGCCCCTAGCCCCACTTGGCTCGGTTTGGTTTGCTTCAGCCCCACTCCAAAACCGTGCAAGTTTTGGGTGCTGAGCAGGGCTGAAGTGAGCTGAGTCGTGCTGCTGTAAGGTAGTCGAAACGCGAGCCGTGTCGGGCTGAAGTGAGCCGAAGTGAGCTGAAGTGAGCCGAAAAAGGGTAGTGGAAAAGGGCCATAATAGTCGGCAAGGTCACAAAGGACCCCAAGGTGTAATGTCTAAGCAATTGAAGGCCTCTCTCACATTGGCTAATGTTAATGTTCATGAGTCCACCATTAGGAGAACACTGAACAACAATGGTGTGGGTTGCAAGGAGAAAGTCATTGCTCTCCAAAAAGAACATTGCTGCTCATCTGCAGTTTGCTAAAGATCATGCGAACAAGCCAGAAGGCTATTGGAAAAATATTTTGTGGACGGATGAGACCAAAATAGAACTTTTTGGTTTAAATGAGAAGTGTTATGTTTGGAGAAAGGAAAAGTCAAGTTTATTTGTATAGCGCTTTTAACAATAAGCATTGTCGCAAAGCAGCTCTACAGAATTTGAATGACTTAAAATATGAGCAAATTTTATCCCTAATCTATCCCCAATGAGCACGCCTGTGGTGACAGCGGCAGGGAAAAACTCCCTCAGACAACATGAGGAAGAAACCTCGAGAGGAACCAGACTCAAAAGGGAACCCATCCCCATCTGGGCAACAACAGACAACATGACTATAAGATTAACAGTCCTAACATAAAGTCAGTTTCGTTGATGCTATAAACCCCCCACCGATGGAAACCTGAGCACAAAACCATTTACAACAACCGTAGTCCCAAAGTCAGCAAGTCAACTGCAGTCCTAAAGTCAGCAAGTCAACTGCAGTCCCCAGCCATAAAAGCACCACTGCAAGAGTCCAGAGCGTCCTCCAGGCACGACCCCCAACTGTCCACATGGGGCCGCCCTCCACAGGAGCGATGCGATGAGACTCCAACCAGACACAGGGCACCAGGATGGATCAGGCAGGTCCGAGGAGCAGAAGAGGTAAGCATCTCGATCCCAGGACTGACATGTAACTCAGAGGGACAGATTTGGGGGGGGGGGAGAAGAGAGAGAAATCACATGTTGTTAAGTATGCCTAATGTCACCTGAATAAGTAGGAACAGTATACATATTGCACTGAGTACAAGCAGGGACTCTGGCAACTAACTATGACAGCATAACTAAAAGGAGAGAGCCAGAAGGTCATAAATCATAAAGGGGAGAGCCCCAGGACATAAAGCAGCCAGCCACTACACCGTCAACAAACTCGAGTGAGCAAGCGAGTGGGGGACTGACAGCATCCATACATCCCAGTTTACCAAAACACTCTATGTCTGAGGACCCTCCAGATCTACACCTTTAACAAAAGGCTTGACTAAACAGATATGTTTTCAGCCTAGATTTAAACACTGAGACGGTGTCTGATTCCTGAACACTACTTGGAAGGCTGTTCCATAACTGTGGGGCTTTGTAAGAAAAGGCTCTGCCCCCTGATGTAGCCTTCACTATACAAGGTACCAGCAGATAGCCTGCACCTTTTGATCTAAGTAGGCGTGGCAGGTCATAGAGGAGCAGAAGTTCACTCAGGTACTGTGGTGCAAGACCCTTCAGTGCTTTAAAAGTCAATAGTAGTACTTTATAATCAATACGAAATTTGATTGGGAGCCAATGCAGTGTGGATAAGACAGGGGTGATGTGGTCATATTTTCTAGTTCTAGTAAGGACTCTTGCTGCTGCATTTTGAACTAACTGGAGCTTGTTTATGCACTTACTGGAACATCCAGACAGTAGGGCATTACAATAATCCAACCTGGAGGTAACGAAAGCATGAACTAGTTTTTCCGTGTCATGTAGTAACATTCAATTTCTTATCATAGCAATATTTTTGAGATGAAAGAAAGCTATCCGGGTAATGTGAGTTTCGAATGAAAGACTGGGGTCCGAGGTCTTTTACTGCTGCACGTGAAGAAACAGAAAGGCCATCCAGAGTTACTGTGTAATCAGAAAACTTACTTCTAGCTGCATGTGGTCCTAGTACAAGTACTTCAGTCTTGTCAGAGTTAAGCAGAAAGAAATTAATAAGCATCCAGTGTCTAATGTCCTTCACACATTCCTCAATTCTATTAAGCTGGTGTCTCTCATCAGGTTTTGCAGAAACATACAACTGTGTGTCATCAACATAACAGTGGAAACTAATACAATCTTTACGAATAATATCACCCAGAGGTACCATATATAAAGAAAAAAGCAGTGGACTCAAGACTAACGTGACCAGACGTCCCAGTTTGACTGGGACAGTCCTGATTTTGAGTTGCATGTCCCCAGTCCTGACAAAGGTCCATCAGGATGCTGAAATGTCCCGGTTTACACCAAACACTAACAAACTGTCCCGGTTACAGCGATCATATAGCCAATGAGATGTCAATAAAACTTCTTCAATTCAGCATCAATGTGCGTGTGTGCGCAGTCAACCTTATAATGTATCTATTTGTACAATGTTGCAATATAGAGGCCACGTTATAATGGTTTTTTTGCTAGCAGCTGTCAACTACTACGCGACAATGCCCAACGGATGAGCGCTGGGCGGAGATGTTCGCACACTTCAAGAGTAGGGAGATTCCTTACAGCAATGTCAGCCAGCTTTGCCAGTTTGCTATGTGCCTACCTGGCACCAATGCTCCAGTTGAGCAAATATTTTCACTCATGAGCAACACCTGGACTGACGAGAGGTCTCAAAGCCTTGCTCATTACCCGGGCCAATTTCGATGATACTTGCTTGTAGTTTCACAGTAGGCTCTCAGGCAATAAAGTGCTACTGGAGCAAATTCACTTGTCATGTAAATATATGCAATAATATATTTACTGGGGTGGCACGGTGGTGTAGTGGTTAGCATGGTCACCTCACAGCAAGAAGGTTCCGGGTTCGAACCCAACGGCCGGCGAGGGCCTTTCTGTGTGGAGTTTGCATGTTCTCCCTGTGTCTGTGTGGGTTTCCTCCGGGTGCTCCGGTTTCCCCCACAGTCCAAAGACATGTAGTTAGGTTGGCGTGGGGCAGCCTTGGGCTGAGTTCCCTTGAGCAAGGTACCTAATCCCTGACTGCTCCCCTGGTGCTCTGGTGTGGCTGCCCACTGCTCTGTGTGTGTGTGTGTGTGTGTGTGTGTGCGCTTGAAGTGTGCATGTGATGAATAAAGGTTTCTTCTATAAAATGGCATCTTCTTTAGGGTGGCTGGGTTGGGTGGCTGTGTTTCTGAAACATTTTTTGTTGTCTTTCATCTGTTTCATCTGTCTTTAATCTGTATTACAGATTGTCTTGACTTGTTTGATGCTGTTGTCAACTTGTGGCAAAATACATTCTGCCCCTAAGACATAACGTTTTCCCCTGTGACTGTCACCTTCAAAAGCACACTAACACGACACAGCACTCACCTCATTAACATAACACGCAACACCTGCGAGCGCTGATTGGGGGAGTGGTCACACATGATTGATGAAGCGCTTGTTTTTAAATGTCACTATGTTGCATCCGTAGCTAGGGAGGAAGTGTAGAGCAGAGCAGAGCTCTGTTTGGTTCCTGTACGAGCAAGCGTGAAGGTGCGATTCTGGAGTGGATGCTAAACCCAGTGGAAGACTTGTATATGGTTGCCGACGACGGAATCTGCGGCAGAGATTTGCAAGCCGACCCAAGCAAGATTTCCGTGACGGAGGTACATCGCAAGCCACAGGTGAGAGGAGCATATAGCTACTTCAAGCCCGATGCGGGAAGCGGATGGCTAAGGACTGTTGAAGCTTCGGATCCAGGACAGTCCAGTTTACACAGCCAGCTCCAGAACTGTGAGTTGAAGCGTTTATCCACACGCCCCTTGCTGCTCGTTTACCAAGCGCTACTGGAACTACAAACTCTCTATCCCTCCACACACACTAACAAACACACACACCTACACACACACATGAGCACTGGGTTTACACGGCATTTTTTTCATACCCCTTTTACTGTATTGGAAGCATAAGGTCATTATGGAGTTATTGATGCCATTTTTTTTTTGTAAATAAGTAAAGAGTATGCACGTTTAAACCTACTTTTGTTATTTATTATTGCTGGCGGTGGTTACTTTTAAGTGGCAGGATTTTGGGCCTGCCTGGCACCCGAACTAAAATTTATACTTGAACCTTGGGTAACACTGTTACAGAATTGGCACCCAAACAGGGACTTGAACTGTAATTAACAGGATTTGAACTGCTTAGTGACTGCTCCTTGGACTTTTTGGACTTGTGGGGCACTTAAAAAAAACACTACTGTGGAATTGAGCGCTGTATTGATGGTGGTGTGTATGCTATGCTGTGTTATCACTGATACTGTGCTGATATTGGTGTTTTGAACCTGTGCTCAGGTCTGTGTTAAATTTTTATCACACTGCTGAATTTTCTTTGTGTAATAATTGCCTGGGTATTTCCCTATTGGTTTACATGTCTCTTTGATAACTGTGTAACTTGTTACTTTTCAAGTGGGGTACATTTTGTTACAAACATACAGACACACAAAAACACAAACATTTCAAACATCATTTTTCACATCATTTAATAATCAATAACACAACCTGTCACAACCTAAAGCCACAATGTCAGAACAGGAACAACAGGATGCTCAACTCAGTAAGGTCACTAAACTAGTGGCCAGGAGCCGTTTTCACTTGGAGGCCAAGTTGGAGGTAGTGTCCGAAATGGCAAAAACAGAATTCGCAAAACTCAGTGCAGCACTCACAGCTAGTACACAGAAAACAGAGAATGAATGGGATAAGTTGCTGAAGGCCATTAAAACCATTATCACAGAAGAAGTTATAAACCAAAGTATTACACAACTGGAAGAAATCCGTTTCATGGTCGAACAGTTACAGGCCGAGGTACAGCAGGAGATCTTGTCCCAGAGGAGGGCTGTTGCAGCAGACTGTGGACACCTGTCACAGAACATGGACAGCTGTGTTAGAATTACCAACCAGATAAACACATCTTTAGGACATCTACCAGCACACATAACAAAAGAGCACAACATACTTACCAACAAGATAACAGAGTTAGAAAAAAAGATTGAGCAACACGTCTCAACCACATCTCTTCTTACTGGCATGAGGCCATCAGTAACCCCACACACTACAGCTACAGCCACTCCAGTTTCACTGCCCAGCCATTCCAGCTTCATGCCCACCACGCCACCTATTGGAACAAAGTCTGGACATCTAAAAGTTCGAAAACTGTAATTTCCTACCTTTGGCAAGGCAAGTGACGATCCAGACCCTGTCCTTTACCTCTCTAAGTGCCGTGACTTTCTAGCCATTCACCCTCTGTCTGACGCAGAGATTTTAGCTACCTTCCAAACTGTCCTGCACGGCACAGCCAGAGATTGGTGGGAGATTGCCATGACTGAGGTCCTTACCTGGGCCTAGTTCCAGAAAAAGTTTCTGTCAGCGTTCCTGTCTGATGATTACGAAGAGGAGCTCACGGACCGAGTACGAAACCGACGGCAGAAAGAAAACGAGTCCATCCGTGATTTTGCCTTCTCTCACTGGGCCCTTTGTAAACAATGGAAACCTACCATCACTGAGGCTGAGATAGTGAAGCTCATTCTAAAAAATGTCAAACCGCACCTGGCTACCTACCTACGGGGTCGGGCTCAGAATGTTGAAGAGTTGGTGAAGCTCGGCCATCAGCTGGAAAAAGACTTAGAACAACAGTCCTTGTATGAAACACAGCATGGTACGCATGACAAAAGTGCACAGAGGGTGAAAAACACTCCCAAATCTACAGACTTGGACACACCTTCTATTACGTGCTGGCACTGTAAAGGTCAACATCCACCTGGCTCTTGCCCTCAATACCAACCATCTCCTGGAGGCCGTCAGTCCACACAACATCGTCCCAAGAACACATCTCGACCATCTAAGCCAGCACAGCAGGGCAATGGCAACATCAACCTTACCACTACAAAGAGTTCGAAGAACCAGATCAAAGGTATGTCTACCACAACATCAGGAAGCACCTTCAATATTCCCCGGCAGCTGGTAGTCACAGTCAACATCGGACCTTGGACTGGCAGGGCCATCATTGATACTGGGGCAAGCTACACACTCATCCACGAACAGGTCTGGAAAGCTCTCAAAAGGCCCAAGGAAGACCTGGAGCCTTGGACAAGCGGACCTCTCTTCCTCGCTAATGGAGAGACTGAGACGCCCCTTGGAAAGGCTGAAGTAACCATCAACTTGGGTGAGGTTTCATGCACGTATGAGGTGGCAGTCCTGTCCCCAAAACCTTTGGCCTACAAAGTAGTTCTTGGCCTTGATTACTTATTTCACAGCGGACTGCAAATCCATGCAGCTGACTGTCAGTACAGTTTCAAGGGGAGACCAGAGAGATATCTGTTCCAGCAGAATGATGAACAAACCACCATTTACACTGCACCACTCGGGGCTACTCTTATGTCTTGCATACCCCCTCCTTGCTTGCCCCCACAGCCTGTGGCACTCACCGCTCAAGACTACATTGATCTTGCAGTAGAGAACGCTGAGGTGAAAGAGTGGGAGAAGGCTGGTCTTAGACAGCTTCTGGAGTCCAAACCAGATGTATGTTCTTTAAAGCCAGGAAGGACTGACATGTTAAAGCACCACATCCATACCACCAGTGAAGTGCCGATCTAGTAAAAACCCTACAGGATGTCTGCGCAAAAACGTCAAGTCGTGGAGCAGCAAAGGGAAACTCAATGTAGCACCGGACGCCCTTTCTCGATGTCCTGTGGGGCCTTCGTGCATGTTGGCTGTGAGCCAAAAGGAACCACAAGATTTTCCCTTTTCCACCATGACCTTGTGGGAAGAACAGCACAAAGACCCCCAGATAGAGAAAGTCATGAAAGATCTGGCTGAAGGCTGTGAAGACGTCGGAGAGAACTACGCCGTGGTTGATGAGTTGTTCGTGCCGAGTCCTTTTTCCCGCGAGTGCTGGCGTTAATTACTAATCCTTTTTTAACTTTTTTTTCTATAAATAAATTTCCAGTATCCTCTTCATTTTTATTGTACTGTCGCTTTCATTTTTGTACTTTTCACTTTCGTTTTCCTTTTTCCGTTTTTTTCCCGGTTTTTAATCTTTCTTTTTTCGGAAGAACACCGAGACCGGAAGCTTTCTTATTCTCTCCTTCTGTGTAAAGTCCACAAGCGGAGGCCATCTGATCTGCTTTAATATCAGCAGATCTTCATTTAAGGTACGTGAATCTTTTCATCATGGCACACCTTCAGCCTGTTCAGTGTGCTGAGTGCAGGATGTTTAGTCATTCTTCCTCCGTCACTAGCGATAGCTCTATTAGCTTTACTTGTGATAAGTGCAGATTAGTTATCTCTCTGATGGAGAAGATTACAGTGCTAGAAGCGCGTGTCCAGGCTTTAGAGCAGGTTAGTGAGCGTGAGAACAGTGTAGTTTCTGTAGGGGAAAGTCTGGATGCCCTAGGTGGAGTTAGTAATCCCCCAACTCCAGCATTAGAGCCCTTACAGTGGGGCGAATGGGTGACGGCTCGGCGGCATAAGCGTAGAGCCAAAGCTACCGCTGAGGCTCGCCCACGGGAGCACCACTCCTCTCCGCGTCATGTGTCGAACAGGTTTGCTCTCCTTAGTGATGCACCCACTGAGAAACCTGAAAGAGCTCTGGTTATAGGGGACTCTATCATACGGCACGTGAAATTAGCTCAGCCTTTAGGGGCACCAGCAGCTTTAGTCAGGTGTATACCGGGAGCCAGGGTGCTGGACGTAGCAGGTAATCTTAGGGTCCTAGGCAAGCACAGGTTCTCAAAGATAGTTATCCATGCAGGAGCTAATGATATACGCCTTCGTCAGTCTGAGGGTACTAAGAGTAACTTTGTAGAGGTGTTTAAATTAGCGAAGGCGATGTCCGATGCTATAGTATGCTCTGGCCCCATCCCAATGCGGCATGGCGATGTAGCTTACAGCAGGTTATGGTCGCTGAACTGCTGGCTGTCCAGCTGGTGCTCTGAAAACAGTGTGGGCTTTATAGATAATTGGGCTAATTTTGAGGGCACTGCTGGCCTGTTAGGGCGGCACGGTATCCATCCCACTCGGGAAGGTGCTGCTCTCATTTCCTGCAGCATAGGTCATAGTCTCAGAACAGGCCTAGTTAATTTCTGACAATCCAGAGCCAAGGCCAGGGAGCAGATGAACAGGCTAAACCGACTGTCTGCTAGCTGCACAGAGTCGTCACTCAGGGCCCACTACATCGAGACTGTGTCTGTTCCCCGAGCTCAGCAAAAAGGTAGAAATTTTCAGAGAGTTTGTTCCAGTAACCTAATCAATATAAAATTAGATCATACTGACTGTACAGCTGCTGCCAGCACCTTTGATCTAAAGGTGGGGCTATTAAATCTCTTACATCTAAAGCACTAATGGTTAATGAACTCATTACTGATCAGGAGTTTAATGTACTGTGTTTAACAGAAACATGGATTAAGCCAAATGAATATATAGCATTAAATGTAGCGAGTCCTCCTGGATACAGTTATATACACCAGCCTCATCTAACTGGCAGAGGAGGAGGCGTCGCGGTTATTTATAATGATTATCTAGGTGTAACACACAAACCTGGTTATAAATTTAATACATTTGAAGTTCTTCATACTCATATAATGTATGTAGCCTCGAAAAATAAGTCTACCCAGTTAATTCCATTGCTTATTATTTACAGGCCCCCGGGGCCATATTCTGAGTTTCTTTCTGAATTTGCAGATTTTATCTCAGATCTGGTTATTTCCTTAGACAAAGCTTTAGTTGTCGGAGATTTTAATATTCACTTCGATAACCCAGAAGACCCTTTAAAAACAGCATTTGTGTCCATCTTAGATTCAGTCGGGATTAAGCAGAATGTCATAGGACCGACCCATAATGGTGGTCACACCCTTGATCTAATACTAACATTCAGATTAAACTTAGACAATATAGTCATACTTCCACAGTCTGAAGTTATCTCAGATCATTGTCTCATCTCATTCAAAATATGTCTGAGTAATAATATATGCACCTCACCACGCTACTGTATTAAACGTACTTTCACGTCAACTACTGCACAGAGCTTTATAAATGATCTCCCAGAGCTGTCAACTTTGATTGGGTCACTATCAGCCCCTGCAGAACTTGATCAGGCAACTGAATGCTTAGAGTCAACATTCCGCCATACTTTAGATAATGTAGCTCCTCTAAAAAGGAAAATGGTCAGAGACAAAAAATTAGCACCCTGGTATAATGATGACACTCGCCCATTAAAACAGACCACTCAAAAATTGGAACGTAAATGGCGTCAAACAAAATTGGTAGTGTTCAAATTAGCTTGGAAGGAGAGCTTCCTGAAGTATAGAAAAGCTCTTAGTGCTGCGAGATCAACATATTTCTCCTCCCTAATAGAAGATAACAAAAATAATCCTAGATTCCTATTTAATACTGTAGCAAAATTAACCAGGAATAAGTCCACTATCAACACATGCACACCTGCAGTATGTAGTAGCAACGACTTCATGAATTTTTTTAATGACAAAATTGAGAATATCCGACAAAAAATTCAAACTACTAATTTAAGGTCAGACAATGAAAGTGACCTTGTAGTTAACAATATAACTGTATCAGATCATCAGTTAGAATGTTTTACTCCCCTAAAAGAAACTGAATTACTTTCATTAATCTCTACATCAAAAGCCTCAACTTGCGTACTAGATCCCTTACCGACACATCTATTCAAACAGAGAATGCCTGGAGTAATTGAACCGCTTCTAAATATAATAAATTCTTCTCTTATGATTGGCTATGTACCCAAATCCTTTAAACTAGCAGTTATCAAACCCCTGATTAAAAAACCTGACCTTGATCCCTGTCAGCTGTCCAATTATCGGCCAATATCAAACCTCCCCTTTATCTCCAAGATCCTTGAAAAAGCTGTGGCACAGCAGTTATGCTCATATTTACATAGGAATAACATCCATGAAATGTATCAGTCAGGATTTAGACCTCATCATAGCACAGAGACAGCACTGGTTAAAGTAGTAAACGACCTACTGTTGGCGTCTGATCAGGGCTGTGTCTCACTACTTGTGTTGCTTGACCTTAGTGCAGCATTTGATACCATTGATCATTCCATTCTTCTGGATAGACTAGAAAATGTTGTGGGAGTTAAGGGAATGGCCCTCTCCTGGCTCAGGTCTTATCTAACTGATCGTTATCAGTATGTTGATATAAACGGTGATATTTCTAGACGTACCGAGGTAAAGTTTGGTGTTCCACAAGGTTCTGTCTTGGGTCCACTGCTTTTTTCTCTATACATGTTACCTCTGGGCGATATTATTCGTAAACATTGTATTAGTTTCCACTGTTATGCTGATGACACACAGTTGTATGTCTCTGCAAAACCTGATGAGAGACACCAGCTTAATAGAATTGAGGAATGTGTTAAGGACATTAGACACTGGATGCTTATTAATTTCTTTCTGCTTAACTCTGACAAGACTGAAGTACTTGTGCTAGGACCACATACGGCTAGAAGTAAGTTTTCTGATTACACAGTGACTCTGGATGGCCTTTCTGTTTCTTCACGTGCAGCAGTAAAAGACCTCGGAGTGATTATTGACCCCGGTCTTTCATTCGAAACTCACATTGATAACATCACCCGGATAGCTTTCTTTCATCTCAGAAATATTGCAAAGATAAGAAATTTAATGTCATTGCATGATGCAGAAAAACTAGTCCATGCTTTCGTTACCTCCAGGTTGGATTATTGTAATGCCTTACTGTATGGATGTTCCAATAAGTGCATAAACAAGCTCCAGTTAGTTCAAAATGCAGCAGCAAGAGTCCTTACTAGAACTAGAAAATATGACCACATCACGCCTGTCTTATCCACACTGCATTGGCTCCCAATCAAATTTCATATTGATTATAAAATACTACTATTGACCTTTAAAGCACTAAATGGTCTCGCACCACAGTACCTGAGTGAACTTCTGCTCCTCTATGACCCGCCACGCCTACTTAGATCAAAAGGTGCAGGCTATCTGCTGGTACCTCGTATAGTGAAGGCTACATCAGGGGGCAGAGCCTTTTCTTACAAAGCCCCACTGTTATGGAACAGCCTTCCAAGTAATGTTCGGGAATCAGACACAGTCTCAGCATTTAAGTCTAGGCTGAAAACATATCTGTTTAGTCAAGCCTTTTGTTAATGGTGTTTATGAGGTAAAGGAGTAGATCTGGAGGGTCCTCAGACATAGTGTTTTGGTAAACTGGGATGTATGGATGCTGTCAGTCCCCACTCACTTGCTCACTTGAGTTTGTTGACGGTGTAGTGGCTGGCTGCTTTATGTCCCGGGGCTCCCTCATGCCTGTGTTACCTTCTGGCTCTCTCCTTTTAGTTATGCTGTCATAGTTAGTTGCCAGAGTCCCTGCTTGTACTCGGTGCAATATGTATACTGTTCCTACTTATTCAGGTGACATTGGGCATACCTAACCACCTGTGTTTTCTTTCCCTCCCTCCCCCCCCCAAATCTGTCCCTCTGAGTTACATGGAGTCAACAGGAAATCTTTTGGTGGAGACGGTGGAGACCTCGACTGGCTATCGTAGCCTGCAGGGAATCGGCCGTCAGACTTTCTGTCGCATGTCCCAGATCCGGTGAAATGTAACTTGGCCAGCCCTAAGGGTCCCATCTGCATCTCATCATTGCTGAGGAGTGTGCTCCCATCACCCAATCAAGCATCCAGCCAGAGCAGGTCATGATATATTTTACCATATTAACATGCCATTGTGTGTTATGCCTGATGTAAAGACTCTCGTCTCTGCGAGCCTACCACACAGATTTAATACTTGTCATTTTTAGGGCATACCTAACAGCGTGTTTTCTTTCTCTCTCTCTCTCCCCCCCCCCCCCATCTGTCCCTCTGAGTTACATGTTGATCCTGGGATTGTAATGCTGGCCTCTTCTGCCCCTCGGACCTGCTTGATCCATCCTGGTGCCCTGTGTCTGGTCGGAGTTTTATCGCCCCACTCCTGTGAAGGACGGCCCCATGAGGACAGTTGAGGGTTATACCTGTTAAAACTGTTAATATTATAGTCAGGCTGTCTGTTGTTGCCCAAATGAGGATGGGTTCCCTTTTGAGTCTGGTTCCTCTCGAGGTTTCTTCCTCATGTCATCTGAGGGAGTTTTTCCTTGCCACCGTCGCCACAGGCTTGCTCATTGGGGATAGATTAGGGATAAAATTAGCTCATGTTTTAAGTCGTTCAAATTCTGTAAAGCTGCTTTGCGACAATGTTTATTGTTAAAAGCGCTGTACAAATAAACTTGATTTGATTTGATGACCTGCTTTACAGAATGATCAAGCTGGATGACAAGAAGCATCACTTTCGTGTGTGGATACCAAAGACACTAATACCTCCACTCCTGGCAGCATACCATGACACCCCCTGGTGTGGACACCAAGGTATGTTCAAGACCTACAAACGTATTCACAACGTGGCTTTCTGGCCTAAGATGTGGGACAAAGTGAGGAGCTATGTTCGTGTACAGTTCGTACAGTTTGCCAGACACGCAAAGGAGACAATCAGAAGCCATGTGGGAGACGAAGTTTTCATTTCACACGATGTCATATCTCTTTTCACCATAACACCCATGGAAGCCACCATACAGGTAGTACAAGACAAATTAAAAACAGATAGGACACTCAAGAAACGCACAAACCTCACTGTACAAGACATTACGCAACTCTTTCAATTCATCGCCACATCCACATACTTTCAGTTCAGGAACACAATTTACAGACAAAAGGAAGGTTTTGGCATGGGAGACCCACTATCAGCCATCATGTGTGGCTTTTTCATGGAAGACCTGGAGCAGAAAGCACTCACTACAATACCAGCGGAATACAGACCAACACTCTGGAAACGTTATGTGGACGACATATTGGAAAAAGTAAAGAGGGGATACACTCAACAACTTACCAACCATCTCGATACTATAGACAATACCGGCAATATAAAATTCACACATGAAGAGGAAACGGAGCAGTCAATAGCATTTTTGGACTTAAAAATACATCATACAGAAGAGGGGGACATCAAAATAAAAGTACACAGGAAACCCACACAC
Source organism: Neoarius graeffei (assembly GCF_027579695.1). Classification (NCBI taxonomy): domain Eukaryota; kingdom Metazoa; phylum Chordata; class Actinopteri; order Siluriformes; family Ariidae; genus Neoarius; species Neoarius graeffei. Next base: position 17,879,248 of record NC_083575.1, on the reverse strand, counting down.
ACCGACCAATATTTAAACTGGACTTCCGAACACCCCATAATGCACAAAATATCTGTAGTTAGAACATTACATGAACGCGCAGCAATAATTACAGATGCACAGGACAAAGAACAGGAAGAACAACATATACAACACGCACTGAAGGCATGTCAATATCCACAATGGGCAATATCCAAAGGGGCGGAACAGGTCAAAAACAATAAAACACAGAAGAAAGAGAAAAAACAAACCAACAAACAAGAACACAGGGGAGTAGTGACATTACCATACATCAGAGGAATAACGGAACGCATTCAAAGAGCAATGAGGAAATACAACATTAACACACCTGTCAAACCATACACAACACTCCGTCAGATCCTGGTTCAACCCAAAGACAGAATTATAAGACAACAGATGCAACACCATATATGAGATTCCATGCCAATTATGCAATAAAACTTACATTGGGGAGACAGGAAGGAGTTTCAACACAAGAAAAAAATGAACATAAGAAAGAGTGCGAAAAGGAGACAGCTACAAGACAAACCCGAACAATAAAAGAAAAGGCACAACAGGAAAATTATAAGTCAGTCATAACAGATCATTGCAAAAGGGAAAATCATATTATGGACTGGGGGAATGCCAGAGTCATCCGCACAGAAGATAATAAACATCAGTGCTGGATCAGGGAGGCCATAGAGATCCGTAAGCGAAGTCCGAGGACCATCAACCGAGATGAGGGAGCATACATGCTCTCCCATACCTGGAGTGCCATCTTGCAGGGGACGAGCTGACAGTAGAAGGTGTGACCGACCTGTCAATCCAGACAGGAAGGCTACGCCTTCGGAAACATCAGCTGATAAAAGATGCGTCACCAATAACATCCGGTGACACTCTGAGGAAGACGACAGTCGTACGTCGAAACATGTCAGGTAAACAAACCTAAAAAATTAGATGTCTGATAAAAAAGAAAAAACTAACAATATTCAATATAAGACATAATTAACGTAATCGAAAGGGTAGGATTATTTTTGTTATCTTCTATTAGGGAAGAGAGATATGTTGATCTAGCAGCAATAAGAGCTTTTCTATACTTCAGGAAGCTTTCTTTCCACGCTAATTTGACACTACCAATTTTGTTTGACGCCATTTACCTTCCAATTTTCGAGTGGTCTGTTTTAATGTGCGAGTGTCATCATTATACCAGGGTGCTAATTTTTTGTCTCTGACCATTTTCTTTTTAAGAGGAGCTACATTATCTAAGGTATGGCGGAATGTTGATTCTAAGCATTCAGTTGCCTGATCAAGTTCTGCAGGGGCTGACAGTGACCCAATCAAAGTTGATAACTCTGGGAGATCATTTATAAAGCTCTGTGCAGTAGCTGATGTGAATGTACATTTAATACAGTAGCGTGGTGAAGTGTATATATTATTACTCAGATATATATTTTGTATGAGATGAGATAATGATCTGAGATAACGTCAGACTGTGGAAATATGACTATATTTTCTATGTTTAACCCAAATGTTAGTATTAGATCGAGGATGTGACCACCATTATGGGTCGGTCCTATGACATTCTGATTAATCCCTACTGAATCTAAAATGGACACAAATGCTGTTTTCAAAGGGTCTTCTGGGTTATCGAAGTGAATATTAAAATCTCCGACAACTAAAGCTTTATCTAAGGAAATAACCAGATCTGAGATAAAATCTGCAAATTCAGAAAGAAACTCAGAATATGGCCCCGGGGCCTGTAAATAATAAGTAACAGAATTAACCGGGTAGACTTATTTTTTGAGGCTACATACATTATATGAGTATGAAGAACTTCAAATGTATTAAATTTATAACCAGGTTTTTGTGTTACACCTAGATAATCATTATAAATAACCGCAACGCCTCCTCCTCTGCCAGTTAGACGAGGCTGGTTTATATAACTGTATCCAGGAGGACTCGCTTCATTTAATGCTATATATTAATTTGGCTTAATCCATGTTTCAGTTAAACAAAGTACATTAAACTCCTGATCAGTAATGAGTTCATTAACCATTAGCGCTTTAGATGTAAGAGATCTAATATTTAATAGCCCCACCTTTAGATCAAAGGTGCTGGCAGCAGCTGTACAGTCAGTATGATCTAATTTTATATTGATTAGGTTACTGGAAAAAACTCTCTGAATATTTCTACCTTTTTGTTTAGCTCGGGGAACAGACAAAGTCTCGATGTAGTGGACCCTGAGTGACGACTCTGTGCAGCTAGCAGACAGTTGGTGTAGCCTGTTCATCTGCTCCCTGGCCTTGGCTCTGGATTGTCAGAAATTAACTAGGCCTGTTCTGAGACTATGACGTATGCTGCAGGAAATGAGAGTAGCACCTTCCCGAGTGGGGTGGATACCATCCTGCCCTAACAGGCCAGCAGTGCCCTCAAAATTAGCCCAATTATCTATAAAGCCCACACTGTTTTCAGAGCACCACCTGGACAACCAGCAGTTCAACGACCATAACCTGCTGTAAGCTACATCGCCACGCCGCATTGGAATAGGGCCAGAGCATACTACCGTACAGCATCAGACATCGCCTTCGCTAATTTAAACACCTCTACAAAGTTACTCTTAGTAACCTCAGACTGACAAAGGCATATATCATTAGCTCCTGCATAGATAAATATCTTTGAGAACCTGTGCTTACCTAGGACCCTAAGATTACCTGCTATGGCCAGCGCCCTGGCTCCCGGTATACACCTGACTAAAGCTGCTGGTGCCCCTAAAGGCTGAGCTAATTTCACATGCCGTATGATAGTCCCCTATAACCAGAGCTCTTTCAGGTTTCTCAGCGGGTGCATCACTAAGGAGAGCAAACCTGTTCGACACATGATGCAGAGAGGAGTGGTGCTCCTTTGGGTGAGCCTCAGCGGTAGCTTTGGCTCTACGCTTATTCCGCCAAGTCGTCACCCATTCGCCCCACTGTAAAGGCTCTAATTCCAGAGTTGGGAGATTGCTAACTCCACCTAGGGCATCCAGACTTTCCCCTACAGAAACTACACTGTTCTCATTCTCACTGGTCTGCTCTAAAGCCTGGACACGTGCTTCTAGCACTATAATCTTCTCTGTCAGAGAGCTAACTAATCTGCACTTATCACAAATAAAGCTATTGCTAGCAACGGAGGAAGAATGACTAAACATCCTGCACTCAGCACACTGAACAGGCTGAAGATGTGCCATGATGAAAAGATTCACGTACCTTGATCGAAGATCTGTTCATATTAAAGCAGATCCGATGTAGATGGCCTCCACTTGTGGTCTTTATGCAGGAGGAGAGAAAAAAAGAAAAAGAAAGTCTTGGCATTCTTCTGAAAAAAGAGAGAAAAAAACGGAAAAAGGAAAGCAAAAGTGGAATGTACAAAAAGGACTGCGAAAGTATAATAAAACACTGCATTCCAGCATAAGAACCTAATTCCATCTGTGAAACATGGTGGTGGTAGTATCATGGTTTGGGCCTGTTTTGCTGCATCTGGGCCAGGACGGCTTGCCATCATTGATGGAACAATGAATTTTGAATTATACCAGCGAATTCTAAAGGAAAATGTCAGGACACCTGTCCATGAGCTGAATTTCAAGAGAAAATGGGTCATGCAGCAAGATGACAACCCTAAGCACACAAGTCGTTCTACCAAAGAATGGTTAAAGAAGAATAAAGTTAATGTTTTGGAATGGCCAAGTCAAAGTCCTGACCTTAATCCAATCAAAATATTGTGGAAGGACCTGAAGCGAGCAGTTCATGTGAGGAAACCCACCAACATCCCAGAGTTGAAGCTGTTCTGTATGGAGGAATGGGCTAAAACTCCTCCAAGCCAGTGTGCAGGACTAATCAACAGTTACCGGAAATGTTTAGTTGCAGTTATTGCTGCACGAGGGGTTCATGCCAGATACTGAAAGCAAAGATTCACATACTTTTGCCACTCACAGATATGTAATATTGGATCATTTTCCTCAATAAATAAATAACCAAGTATAATACTTTTGTCTCATTTGTTTAACTGGGTTCTCTTTACTTTTAGGGCTTGTGTGAAAATCTGATGATGTTTTAGGTCATATTTATGCAGAAATATAGAAAATTCTAAAGGGTTTACAAACTTTCAAGCACCGCTGTATCTATCTATTCCTCTGTCTCTCTATCTTTCACTCTAGTGACTCCAAGTGCAGTCTCTGGCTCAGGATGAGATGTTTCACCATGGTCTCAGTGATGTGCTGCCATGAAAGTCTCACCATGAAAGATGTTACTCACTCAAACAAGAGGACAGAGTCATCTATATCCCCCACCCTATATGCCAACTATATACCAAGTTTCTGGCACGGTGGTGTAGTGGTTAGCACTGTCACCAGAAGGTTCTGGGTTTGAGCCCAGTGGCTGACAGGGGCCTTTCTGTGTGGAGTTTGCATGTTCTCCCTGTGTCTGCGTGGGTTTCCTCTGGGTGCTCCGGTTTTCCTCCACAGACCAAAAACATGCAGGTTAGATTAATTGGTGGCCCTAAATTGACCATAGGCATGAGTGTGAATGGTTGTTTTTCCCTATGTGTCAGCCCTGTGATGACCTGGTGACTTGTCCAGTGTGTACCCCGCCTCTTGCCCATAGTCAGCTGGGATAGGCTCCAGCTTGCCTGCAACCCTGCACAGGATAAGCGGTTACAGATAATGGATGGATACCAAGTTTCAAAATATTATTTGTCACATTTTTAAAGTTCTGCTGCAGGAAACCAACCCTACCTCTTTACACTGACCTCAGTAGCCCATGGCATAAGCCCACCATACCTTTGGTCCAGGTGAGCTAAAAATTTAAATTTCTCACATTTCTTAGTATCAAAAGGCACATATACATTACTTAATCAACACATATGCTAACTTTCAAGACCATAACCCTCATAGTTTTCAAGTTCTGCTCCGGAAACAAAACCTACCTGACTAAATAAACTAACCTGAGAGACTAAGTCTGAAATTCTAATGGAAACATGAAAAATTGAAATTTGTCAAACTTATTAATATGAAAAGGCACATCTACATCACCTTGTTAGCATGTATACCAAGTTTCAAATCTGTATCATGAATAGTTTTGGATATATCCTCCAGAAATTAACATTGCTCTTAGAAACTAAGTCAAAATCTATTTTTTTATGTAAAAATTTGAAAAATACTTTTTTCCAAAAATCCAAAATAGCAAAAGGCACCAGTGCACATGTTGCTTGATATGTATACAAAGTTTCATGAAGATATCTTCAGTAGTTTTAAAGATATGGTCCAGAAACAAAAACGTGTCCGGACGGCAGACGCGCAGCTTGTGAACAGGCAAGGCAGGCAACTGCTTGGTGCCCCCTGACCCAGGGGCCCCCCCGAGAGTCGGGGCCCAAGGGCTTATTTATTTTGTTTTTTATTGTTTTTATTGTTCTTTACCATTGTATTTTCACATCTGGAATTTAAAAAACTTTGGTTTCATACGTTTTTCGTTGGTGTCAGATTATTTATAGCATATTGGTGATGAACACTGGTCAGAAGGGCCCCCTGGAAATTTTTGCTTGGGGCCACAACAGACTCTAGAATCGCCTCTGCCAGCCAGCCGGTAACCGTTTCTGTATTATAAAAATAGCATTGTTGGAGGATCTGTTTGCTCCCCCTTGCAATGGACCTGAAGCAGTGAAGTCTTTTGGTACTAAATTCAATAAATTGTCTGCATGGAAAATTTGGGATTGCATTATGCATGCTTCAGCAACATACTTACCTTTACATTTTGCATCATGGTTCAAGGTGAAATTAACCTAAACTGTAAGTTGTTAGGGGAATGTTGAAATCCACACATTATTTTCCACTAGACCCTACTATGTATAAATAAACACATCAATTTCAATTTTCCACTACAAGAATTTGCAGTGGTACATTTGATAAATTAAATGGTGGCCCATTGGTTTTACAGACTTGGGGAAAAACTCACCGGTTTCACTTGGAAACAAATGGACCATGGCAGTTACCATCTTTTGAGCACACACGCAACTCATTAATTAACTCAGATTTAAATGATGGACTATGCAAAGATGTATGTCAAACTGGTTTCTTTATATGCTTTATTTATAAAGGTAAAAAAATAAATTACATTTCTAAAAAGTGCTGAGATTTTCAACTAGAAGCGCTTAGAGCAGCTGCAAAAATAGCAGAGCACTCTGAAAAGACACTGGGTGCAGTGCTTTTTCTTTAGGCGGCAGCATATGGCTCCATATGCTCCCTCATGGGAAATAACTGAAAAAAGACACTGGAACTCAGAAAGAAATGCTATGTGGACAGTCTAGGAGACTATCATAATCTTACAAACGGTGCAAGATTGCCATGTGATCTTTAAATACCTGATTTTCCACCTTGCTAATAGTGTTGAATGAAAGGATGACAATATATCTCATCTCATCATCTCTAGCCGCTTTATCCTTCTACAGGGTTGCAGGCAAGCTGGAGCCTATCCCAGCTGACTACGGGCGAAAGGCGGGGTACACACTGGACAAGTCGCCAGGTCATCACAGGGCTGACACATAGACACAGACAACCATTCACACCTACGGTCAATTTAGAGTCACCAGTTAACCTAACCTGCATGTCTTTGGACTGTGGGGGAAACCGGAGCACCCGGAGGAAACCCACGCGGACACGGGGAGAACATGCAAACTCCACACAGAAAGGCCCTCGCCGGCCCCGGGGCTCGAACCCAGGACCTTCTTGCTGTGAGGCGACAGCGCTAACCACTACACCACCGTGCCGCCGACAATATATCTTTGGGAGTTTAATTTTAAAAAAAAAAGCCTGCTGTAAAACCTTAATTATATAGAAATTATGTATTTACATTCTGGCATCTAGTATTTTTATTGACATCGAGCAAACTTTTCATTAACAACTATTCATTAATGACCATGTCACCGAACTTGACCACAAACCAACATTTGATTTACTATCAGTAAGGCAACCAACATTGGGGTGACAGTGGTTCAGTGTTGGAATTCCAACTTCCAAAACTGCCAACAAATACCAGTGTTGGGCAAACTTATGTTTGCTATTGAGATAGTTCCTGAAATACTCAGACTAGCCCATCTGGTACCAACAACCATGCCACAATCAAAGTCACAGAGATCACATTTTACCCCATTCTGATATTTGATGTGAATATTATCTGCTTAATTTTTACATTGTGCTGCTGCCAATTGATTGGCTGATTGGATGCATGAATGTGCAGGTATACAGGTGTTCCTACTAAAGTTTGTGGACACCTGACCATCAGACCCATATGTGGGCCTTCCCCAAATTGTTGTCACAAAGTTGAAATGACTCAATTGCTTTAGCTTTACAATTTCCTTCATTACAATTTCCTTCCTGCATAGTCCAAGCATGATAATGCCCTTGAGTACAAAGCAAATTCCAAGATTGGTGTGAAGGAACTTGAGTTGCCTGTACAGACCCCTGACCTACAGAGTCATACAAATGCCAAACATTTTACTTTTAAGTGCTTTTCCTATTGAAACACACCATTTGCACAGTCTTGCTAATAATTCCGTTAATGAATCCAAAATGTTGACAATATTTTAATTACTTTATGCTATTTGTAAGCTAGTAAGAAAATTGATCAAATTGTTTTTCAAATTTGATTTATAAATATACAGCTAATGTGGCAGTATGGCAAAATTAAGAGAAGTACCATTTAGTTTAGGCAAGATGCCAATTTCAGGACTCTTTTGAAAGAATGTCTTGAAGCCTCTGCAACATCAGTGATGGGTTGGTCACTGAAACCGTGATAATTACTCATTCCAGCATTAACCTTTAGGTTAAAGGGGTTTTTTAAACATAAATGCAGAAAACATGATTCAGAAAATGGGGAAAAACCCCTACCCCAAGCAATTACAAAAGTTGTCATATTAGCTTTTCAGGCTAATAACTACAGTAAAATTTCCATACAGAATAAAAATTTAAGTTATTTTAGCCAGCCAAGCAAATCTTTGCGCATGCAGATAATTACAGAATGACAGGAATGTCCCCCAATATTTTTTTTTAAATTAAGTTGTTTTAATGAAGTTTAATGTCAGTGATCGAAAGCTTCTAGCCTCAACTCCGTCTTGTCAGGCCTTTCTGTTACAGCTCCATGAATGTGTCGCAGTGTACTTTTTACTTTGTTGAAAGTGCCTGTAAAATGTTCTTGCGTGTAAGAGGTTTTATTGCACATAATTTTTATTTTCCAAAGAAAATACAAATTCTTGACTTGCACTTTGTACTAATTAGAATTTTCTCAATCCTCTTACAAGTTTGTGCATAGTTAAACTAGATATACATAGATAAACATAAACAAGAAATATGCAACCAACATAAACAGATTAATTTAACAAAACATGCTCATCAAATGGTGGACTGGACATGAGTTATACAACCAGAATAATGAAACACAAAATATTGAAATATCTAAATACAAAAAGTCACCATTACTTTCAATCCTTCAACATTACATCTCTAATAAAAACTGAAAAATCAATAAAAAGCACTATTGTGACTTTCCTGTCCAAATAGATTTGGAGCACACTGTACAAGAGTGGGACTGGGGGAGAAGAGTACAAAAATATACAGTCACAACCAGAAATAAGCACAAGACATATATATAGTACTCAAAGAAGTAAGGAGTTCATATTTTAAACGTCTGTTGTTGTGTTGAGATTCACCCTTGTACTGTCTGTGTGAATGCTTGACATGTGTTTATTTTCATCCACTGTCTCTTCAACACCATCCTCTCCAGGTGTTCTACAGTCTCCAGATATGCATTCCTCCTCTGCATCACTTTCTTGTTCCTCAAAACCACTGCAGCAGGAGCCCTCATTGTCAGAACTAGACGTTTCATCTTCTGAGCAGGAGTACACTTCAGCTCCATGAAAAATGTAACGATTTGGAACCTGAAATAAATATTGGGAAGCTGGAATATAGAGAGAGGGAAAAGTAATTACTATGCTTCACAGAGCCAACAATAAACATGACAAATAATAAAACACTTATTCAAGCAACTGAGTACTTAACAGTAGCTTTTATACACTAACACTTTCATCATAAACCATGATGAAATTCTTCATAATGTCTTAAAATGTGTCAAATGCACTGCGTAACAAAAAATGGAATCTTACTTCCAAGGCGATTACTGATTGGACTTCGGCAGATTTGTTTCAACCAGCATTGTTTGCGAAGATCATTTCTTTCTTTTCTGAGCTGCTCTTCAGTTTGCATTTCCAGCATCTCCATTATCCCCTCTCTTTCTTGCTGTGTATTTGGACTGTTTCCAACTGCCTCCAATTGTGCATTCTGATCAGTATCTGAGCTCTCTCTGCAAGTGCTTGGCTGTGTATTAAGATACCCATAACTTTCTTGTGTTGAAGGTTTTGGTGAGCTTGATCTGTTTTCTAGCTCTACTGTGGGTCTTGCTTCCTTGGATGTATAAAATGTGTTCAGATTCCCATAATTTAGGAACTGTGCATTTGGGCAAGAGTCTATAACTGTTACTGTCTCTGATGTTTCTGCAACATCTTTTGTGATGAACTGTGATGTATTCTGAACGTCACATGTCTGGACACATGCCTGTTCAGGTAGAGTAGTTGGCAGAGGAGGAGGTGTCTCTGTGATCTCACTTAGTTGAGAAGAGTTATCGCAAAGCTGCTCAAAGTCACCACCCAGTCGATGGCATAATTCATTGACGATGACATCACAGTCTCCTAGCAATTCCACATCAAAGTTCAAGTGAAGCAGGGGCTCACGGTTGATCAACACTTGAGGCACTTCATGGGGAACAGAGCCTTAATACAAATAAAAATAAACTCAAATCATAATTCACTGATTACAGTAAAGTATATTTGGTACTGTATAACAGAAACCGGTAAAATGAAGTTTGTTTCTTGACAATGAATTACACTGTAGAACAAATTAGTGATGTCCACCTTATAGTTGTATACACAGTCACCGCCCACTTTATTAAGGACAGCTGTACATTCATTCAGTTATCTAATCAGCCAATCATGTGGCAGGAGCACTATGCAAAAAAAAGCATGCAGATACAGGTCAAGAGCTTCAGGTAATCTTCACATCAAACATCTGAACAGGGAAAATGTGTGATCTCTGTACCCAAGAGTGGTATGGTTGTTGCCAGATGGGCTGGTTTGAGTATTTCAGAAACTGTTGATATGAGAATTACACACACACACACACACCAGTCTCTCAAGTTTCAACAGAATAGTGCAAAAAACAAAACCATCCTGTGAGCATAGAGTCTGCAGGCTGAAACACCTTGGTGATGAGAGCAGAATGGCCAGATTGATCTGAGCTGACAAGAAGTCTGTAGTAACTCAAATAGTTGTACTTTTTTTTTCAGTTGTACTTTTTACAACTGGAGTGAGCATCTCAACACACAACACAGTAAACCTTTAGGTGGATGAGCAACAACAGCAGAAAACCACATCTGGTTCCACTCCTGTCAGCCAAGAACAAGAATTACCAAGATTGGACAAGATTTTTTGGGGGGGGGGGTGGGAAGACAACACACCAACCAATATCTCTCTCCTTTTTTTTTTTTTTAATTATTATTTTGTTTTAAGTCTTCAACTGTCCAATGTCAGTAGACCGAAGCTCTTCACTTGGATCTGCACGTTTTTATGCAGTGCTGCTGCCACATGATAACTGCATAAATGAGTGGCTTTATTGGTGCTCCTATTAAAATGGACAATGAGTATGTACGCATCGCGTGTGTGTATTTTATTTATATATAATAAAAAATGATACTACACGGTTGCACGAAGATATGAAATTCATCTTCGAGTGGTGAATATATTCACGAGTCACTGACGCGAACGAAGATACACACACTATATAAAATATTAATGCTAAAACTATAGTGAATTTCCTGGTTACACAGTCATACTTTGTGACTATACAGGACACAGTTATAGAAGCGAGTTATTTATAATCATGCTATCACCCAAATTAGGACGGGTTCCCTTTTGAGTCTGGTTCCTCTCAAGGTTTCTTCCTCATGTTGGCCGAGGGAGTTTTTCCTTGCCACAGGCTTGCTCACTGGGGATAAATTTGGGATAAAATTAGCGAAAGTGTTTAATTTTTTGTAAAGTTGCTTTGTGACAATGTCTATTGTTAAAAGCACTATACATATAAACTTGACTTGAGATATATATTACACACATATACACGGGGTTAGTCAAAATTATGTTAACACTAATGGATTATTTGACTCCTACAGATAGACATACGCCATGGGTGACAGAAATACAACAGTTGAACCCCCTTTTTTGAAGTCGCCTTTGCATGGTGGCTCTTGATGCACTGACACCAGCCTCAATTCACTCCTTGTGAAGCTGTCCCAAGTTCTTGAACCAACTTTGCTTGACAATCCTCTCAAGGTTGCAGTCATCCCTGTTGCCTGTGCACCTTTTCCAGCCAGCTTTTTCAGCAATGACCTTCTGTGGTATACCCTCCATGTGGAGGGTGTCGATGATCATCTTCAGGACAACTGTCAAGTCAGCAGTTCCCCATGATCGTGGTTGCATGTACTGAACTAGACCGAGTGATACATGGTATTTATACTGGTTTACTCAAAGTTGAAATGAAATACTCATTCTGAGATTATATATATCACCACTTTCTGCTATGTTTAATAGTGAAAGTAAGAGCATTTAACCTTCTGGGGTCGAGAGCTTGGCCGGCGAAGCTTGGCAGGTTTAGAATGAGTAAATATCTTCGTGAGTTTTTTAATCATGCAAGCATGATAAACATAGGAAAGTATAAAGTTTTTGTCTATGTGCCCACTCACGGTGGTGTAGTGGTTAGCGCTGTCGCCTCACAGCAAGAAGGTCCTGGGTTCGAGCCCCGGGGCCGGCGAGGGCCTTTCTGTGTGGAGTTTGCATGTTCTCCCCGTGTCCGCGTGGGTTTCCTCTGGGTGCTCCGGTTTCCCCCACAGTCCAAAGACATGCAGGTTAGGTTAACTGGTGACTCTAAATTGACCGTAGGTATGAATGCGAGTGTGAATGGTTGTCTGTGTCTATGTGTCAGCCCTGTGATGACCTGGCGACTTGTCCAGGGTGTACCCCGCCTTTCGCCCGTAGTCAGCTGGGATAGGCTCCAGCTTGCCTGCGACCCTGTAGAAGGATAAAGCGGCTAGAGATAATGAGATGAGATGTGCCCACTGCCAAATATTATTATAGTTTTTAAATTACCTAAATTAGATGAAACATGAAACTTGTCACCTTCCTCAGTCACACCTGAGTCTAAGCGCACACTTACACATTCATAAAAGACTATTCACATGGTAACAGCATGATAATCTCTTTCAGTTTCGATTGATTTCTCTCAGGAACACCCACCATAAACAGGATAAAATCTGTCAGACATAGTTCAGGCTATGTGGAGGTAAAAACCTGTGATGGCGATGGCACGCGGATATTACGCGCTTTGGATGATTCAGGACAGCGATTCAATTAACGATTCATTTCATGATTCAGGACAGCGATTCAGTTCAATCTTGAGAACTGCAACACTGATGAACGGTGCCTTTTTATTTTTTTAAACTTTGACTCGATCCAGCCACAAATCAGCTCAAGTAATGATGTAAAAGTCGGTTGATATGCACGTGCTGTAGTGCATACACAGGAAACATGACGGAGCAATTTTTCCTGAGTTAAAAGTATTTTCCTCAAAATAGTTAATTTTGCTCTATTTTGAGTTTAAAGATTAAAATTTGGAGTTGGTGTGGGAGCAAAATTACAGAGCAATTGTGTAAGAGAGTATCAGAGATGGTTGTAGCTCTGAACTGAATAAAATAGTACAAGTGTTAATTTCACGACAAACCGAAGAGAGTCAAATACCAAAATAAAGTCAATTGCCAGATAAGTGACGCTGTTGTAAAAAGCGGTTTTAGAACGGTGTTGGAATGTGTGAAAAAACATTACCTTACCCATTGGGACTTGACCTGATGAGGTTAACAGTTAATCTGATGGGATTAAGAGTTGGCAGTGGGAGGGGTTTTCATTCTCCTCAATGAATGGAAATTTTTTTACCCTTCTCACTGAATACCCCTCCCACTGCCAACCCTTTATCCCAAAACAATAGGACATACATATTTTGATGGCCAGTTAATTGTCCAAATCAATGGAGCAGATCGAAGTTTTTGTGCTTGATCCATTCCTAAAACTGAACAGAAATCACCTCAAGTGACCAAAACGGTTTGACACAAATGGTCATGTTTTTTTTTTCACACATTCCAACACAGTTCTAAAACTGCTTTTTACATCTTCATTTATCTGTTTTTTTTAAGTACAATCATGACATAGATACTACAAAGATATTATTGTAGCTGAACTTGTGCTGAATACAAAAAAAGTCATATGACTTTGAAAATACTGCTTAGATTTGTTGAAATTGGTAACAAAATCGGAGCATGCCAAAATCATTAGACTACCAGAAAATACCCTCAGGCCCAAGAGGGTTAAATTACACACACAATGTGACAAGTACTCACAGGACTGGGACTAAACAGCTGTATGGCCATAAGAAAACCACTTGTTAGTGAGGCTAATCAGAAGAAAAAGCTTCAATTTGCTACGGAGCACAAAGACTGGACTCTACATCAATGGAAAAAGGTCAGGTGGTCTGAGGCACATCAGGCTAAGAAGGGCAGTATATGAAGCGATGCACTCATCATGCATAGTGGCCGTTATGACCTGGGTTTGCTTCAATTGCTCAGGTCTAGGCTCGACAGTGTTATGCAGCAATAAAATGATGCCTAAACAGACTGAATGACCAGGTAATCACATTAATTGATTGTTCTTCCCTAATTATTATTTTTAGGCACAGGCCTAAAAATAGAGCGCAAATTTTGGGATGTGTTGGATAAGACTTTACTGTTCCGAATCAGATTGGGACAGTATGGAAAATGCAAATAAAACTAGAACTGCAAGTAAACTCACTACAGAATACCCCCCCGCTCACAAGCCTGACATCATATATTGCCATATGCAAGGGAATAAGTTGAATTATCTCCCCTTTGAAACATCAGACCGGGATTATTTTCCTTCATGCACATCTTCAGGTGGTATACTGCAACTGTGTAAAGTTTCATCAGAATCTACGAAGCCATTTAGGAGGAGCTGCGCTTACAAGACACAGACAGAGAGATATCCATCTGTCTGTGTGTCTTGTAAGCACAGCTCCTCCTAGATGGATGGACAGGGCGATCCCTATATACAGTATATAAGAAGTATATAAAAAGTATACACACCCCGTTAAAATGATTTTTTTTTTTTACATCAGAAAAACCTGAGACCACGATAAATAACTTCAAAACTTTTCCCACCTTTAATTTGACCTATAACCTGTACAATTCAATTGAAAAAAAAAAAATCTGTTCGGTGGAAAAAAATTAAAAACGTACAATAAGCTGGTTGCACAAGTGTGCACACTCTTAAACTAATACTTTGTTGAAGCACCTTTTGATTTAATTATAGCATTCAGTCTTTTGGGTTGGAGTCCATCAGCCTACCACATCTAGACTTGGCAATATTTGCCCACTCTTCCTTGCAAAAGCGCTCCAAATCTGTCAGATTGCGAGAGCATCTCATGTGCACAGCCCTCTTCAGGTCACCCCACAGATTTTCAATTGGATTCAAGTCTGGGCTCTGGCTAGGCCATCCCAAAACTTTTTTGGGGTCATTGTCATGCTGAAATTTGAAATTCCCCTTCATCTTCAGCTTTCTAGCAGATACCTGAAGGTTTTTGGCCAAAACTGACAGGTATTTAGAACTGTTCAGAATTCCCTCCACCTTGACTAAAGCCCCTGTTCCAGCTGAAGAAAAACAGCCCCAAAACATGATGCTGCCACCACCATGCTTCACTATGGGTATGGTGTTCTTTTGGTGCAGTGTTGTTTTTGCGCCAAACATACCTTTTGGAATTGTGGCCAAAAATTTATACCTTGGTTTCATCAGACCACAATACATTTTCCCACATGCTTTTGGGAGAGTTCATGTATTTTTTATTTTGCAAAATTTAGCCAGGCCTGGATGTTTTTCTTTGACCCTACCTCATAGTCCAGACATATGAAGAATACGGAAGGTTGTTGTCACATGTAGTACACAACCAATACTTGCCAGAAATTCCTGCAGCTCCTTCAGTGTTGCTGTAGGCCTCTTGGCAGTGTCCCTGACCAGCTTTCATCTTGTCTTTTCATCAATTTTGGAGGGACGTCCAGTTCCCGATAATGTCACTGTTGTCCCATATTTTCTCCACTTCTTGATGACTGTCTTCACTGTGCTCCATCTAGTACTGTGGAAATTTTTTTTGTACCCTTCTCCTGACTGATACCGTTCACCAATGAGATCCTTTTGGTGCTTTGTAAGCTCTCTGAAAACCATGGCTTTTGCTGGAGGATGCAACTGAGTAAATGGCTGAACTTTATTTGGGGTTAATCAATCAGAGTCATTTTAATTGATGGCAGGTTTGTACCCAAAAAGACTGAATGCTGTAATTAAATCAAAAGGTGCTTCAACAAAAGTATTAGTTTAAGGGTGTGCACACTTATGCAACCAGCTTATTGTACATTTTTTATTTGTTTTTCCCCTTAAACAGATTTGTTTGTTTTTCAATTGAATTGTACAGGTTATAGGTCACATTAAAGGTGGGAAATTTTTTATCGTGGTCTCATTTTTTTTAAACGTCAGAAAAACTTATTTTAACAGGGTGTGTACACTTTTTATATCCACTGTACCGACTCAAGCTTTTTTTGTGGGGATTATAAAAAGTGGTGATTGCTAAATGTACTTGGACTTGTACTTCACTGCAGACAGTATGAACCCAAGGTATTTCATGTTTTGTCTGGTCAACTTCGATTCATACATCCATTCCTGCATTCCAAAAAAAGTAGGGACGGGGCAATTTTGGGCTAATAAGGTAAAATTATTAAATAATGATGTGATTTGAAGGTGGTGATATCAACAGGTGATTGTTACGATCTGGCACAAAATCGTGTGTGTGTGTGTGTGTGTGTGTGTATATATATATATATATATATATATATATATATATATATATATATATATATATATATACACACACACACACACATACATACACACACGCATATATATATATATATATATATATATATACATACACACATACATATATATATATATATATATATATATATATATATATATATATATATATATACACACACACACACACACATACACACATATATATATATATATATATATATATATATATATATATATATATATATACACACACACATACACACACACACACACACTATATATGGGTCTGTGTGTGTGTATATGTCTCAGAAACTGGGTACTGTGGGGGTACCCCACTAAATATACTTACAGTCAATAAACTATACAGTTTTGAATGGTGATGTTGGTTTCAATTTTAAATAAAATGATGAAAGAAATAATACAGATAAAACAATCTTTGATGTGAGTACTCTATTCAGAATTTGGCAAAAACTCTGCAAATTTGTGGAAAAATGGTAGCTTGATCTGGGACATGATAAATGGTTGACTACATCGCATTCCCTTAAAAAGGTTGTAGTCCACTGAAAAGTCTACAGTTATCACTAATTGTATTTTAAGTTGTAACTTTATACACCTAAGGATTGGTGCACTCACAGAATAATCACAACCATAATAAAACATGATGCAAAATATTTGATCACCGTTGTAACTCCATTTTCCACATACCCAAAACCAATACTATCGTGTTTTGATCTAAACGGAAAGCCTCAGGGTCAAGGTCACTACCTCACCAAAAGTAGTAACTTAAAATCACTACGCCATATAAAAATGTAGTTATAAATCTGCAATTTTGTTTTTTAAAACGAAAGCTGAAAGTTAGGTATAGAATGTGTTTCTTACAGAATAGGTTATAATGGTAGCTGGTCTTGTATGAATTTCTGAGCTATAAAATGAGTTGTGATCTATTTTTACCGTAGCGTGTTGTGTGTGGGGAAAGACACACTAACAATTTGCATGTGTAGAATGGAATTTTCCACTCCAACACTTAGAAGTTGTTCATGCTTACATTTGCGGTCTTTCTGTTACACGGGTGATCTGTTCGGATGTTATCACTGAAAAGGTGAGTTTTGACAGTTTTATTTTGTTTTAGTCTTGCAGTATAAGGCAATAGAATGTTTCTTTTTCATCTTACTTTCATATTTCGTAGCGTTTGCGTATTTTTGGCCAATATTTTGCAACCATGGTCCATTTAGATCGGACTTTTGATAGAATCTACGTCCAGTCATTTTGCCCCGCCCCCACTCCGTCTGGTGCGGTAGTTATGCCCCATTGCTTGTGCGCCACAGCAGAGACCCGCGCGAACTTCAGCCGGTACAGTCGCTGTTCTTTTACCACCGTCGTTATTCTCATCTTTCCGGTGTGTTCTTGATTTTTCCACTGTGTCCTATTTCACCATATCAAATACCCAAAATGTGTCATCTTATTCATATTTAAGTGAATAATCAATACAGTCATCATAACTTGGCATTTTTAACCCAAGCAATCAAAAAGAGGAAAGTTATTCAACATTTTCACTCATCTGTGAAGGAGGGGCTTTAATTCTTCATGATTTAGTTATTTTATATGCAAATCAATTTTACAAAAGCATTTGAATTGTAATTAAAAAAATGTTCCAAAGTGGAGGCCAGATAAAGCAAGATACTATATTTATTCTTATTAAACATGACAAAAGAAACATTGAGTGTTAGGTAAATGCAAAAAAAAAAAATTAGAAAATGTATTTTTTGACCATAATGTCCCAAATAAGAGACCAGTTTCTGAGATGGACCCACACACACACCCACACACACACACAAAGCTCAGCGTAAATGAGTATAACAATATATCTCAATGAACACAAACAATTTCCAAAATGTTGACAAGACAACGTTTAATATAACAACTGTGAAACTTATAATGGGAAAAAGTAAGGTTAATAATATAACTTAGATTCCACATTTTTTCAGTTTTACTTAAATTAGGGTGGTGGAAAAATGAGTACACCCCAGGTGTACCATACACCCAGGCACCATACCATAAACCCGGGGACCCGGGTTCGATCCCTCCCCGTCTCTCTCTCCCACTCATTTCCTGTCCTGTCTCTACACTGTCCTATCCAATAAAGGTGAAAAAAGCCCCCCCCAAAAAAAGAAGCACTGTTCAATCCATCATTCAAAAATGGAAAAAGTGTGGCACAACTGCAAACCTACCAAGACATGGCCGTCCACCTAAACTGACAGAGCGAGCAAGGAGAGCACTGGTCAGAGAAGCAGCCAAGAGGCCCATGATCACTCTGGAGGAGCTGCAGAAATCCACAGCTCAGGTGGGAGAATCTGTGCACAGGACAACTACAAGTCGTACACTCCACAAATCTGGCCTTTTTTGGAAGAGTGGCAAGAAGAAAGTCATTGTTGAAAGACAGGCATAAGAAATGTAGGGGACACAGCAAACATGTGGAAGGTGTTTTGGTCAGATGAGACCAAAGTTGAACACTTTGGCCTAAATGCAAAGCGCTGTGTGTGGCGGAAAACTAACACTGCTCATCACCCTGCACACACCATCCCCACTGTGAAACATGGTGGTGGCAGCATCATACTATGGGGATGCTTTTCTTCAGCAGGGACAGGGAAGCTGGTCAGAGTTGATGGGAAGATGGAGGGAGCTAAATACAGGGCAATCCTGGAAGAAAACCTGTTGGAGGCTGCAAAAGACTTGAGACTGGGAAGGAGATTCACCTTTCAACAAGACAATGACCCTAAACATACAGCCAGAGCTACAATGGAATGGTTTAGATCAAAGAATATTCATGTGTTAGAATGGCCCAGTCAAAATCCAGACCCATTGAGCAAGTGGCAAGACTTGAAAATTGCTGTTCACAGACGCTCTCCATACAATCTGGCTGAGCTTGAGCTATTTTGCAAAGAAGAATGGGCAAAAATTTCAGTGTCTAGATGTACAAAGCTGGTAGAGACATACCACAAAAGACTTGCAGCTGTAATTGCAGCAAAAGGTGGCTCTACAAAGTATTGACACGGGGGCTGAATACTAATGCACACCACATTTTTCAGATTTTTATTTGTTTAAAATTTTGAAGACCATTTATCATTTTCATTTCACTTCACAATTACGTGCTACTCTGTGTTGGTCTATCACATAAAATCTCAATAAAAAACTTAAGTTTGTGGTTGTAAGGTGGAAAAATGTGAAAAAGTTCAAGGGGTATGAATACTTTTGCAAGGCACTGTAGTACTTTGTATGGCTTCCATGATTTTTAATGACAGCACCAAGTCTTCTAGGTATGGAATGAACAAGTTGGCGACATTTTGCAACATCAATCGTTTTCCATTCTTCAACAATGACCTCTTTTAGTGACTGGATGCTGGATGGAGAGTGATGCTCAACTTGTCTCTTCAGAATTCACCAAAGAAAATTTCTTTACACCACAAAGGTGAAGGCTACAAGATGATCAGCAAAGCTTTACTTAGTCAGAATACTGTCGCAAAAGTGGTACAAAAATTTAAGAAAGATGGAACTGCAACCATCTCACAGAGACGTCCAGGTCGTCCACGGAAGTTAACACCTCGACAGGAGCGTCTTCTGATGAGAAGGGTTGAAGAAAATCAGCATGCAAGTTCACTGCAGTTATCTCAAGAAGTAGAAAGCCAAACTGGGGTGACTATTTCCCGTGACAATACGGCGTACACTGCAGAGGAATGGCATGCATGAATGCCATCCACGAAAGAAGCCTCTCCTAAAGCCCAGGCACAAAAAAGCCCGCCTAGAGTTTGCCAGGGCCCATGCTGACAAAGATGAAGACTACTGGGACTCTATACTCTGGAGTGATGAGACCAAGATAAATGTTTTTGGAACCGATGGCTTCAAAACTGTATGGCGTTGCAAAGGTGAGGAATACAAAGAAAAATGCATGGTGCCTACGGTGAAACATGGTGGTGGCAGTGTCCTTATGTGGGGCTGCATGAGTGCTGCTGGTGTCGGGGAGCTGCATTTCATTGATGGCATCATGAATTCACAGATGTATTGCTCTATACTGAAAGAGAAGATGCTACCATCACTCCGTGCCCTTGGTCGTTGTGCACTTTTCCAACATGACTGAACACACATCTAAGGCCACTGTTGGATTTCTGAAGAACAAGGTGAAAGTGATTCAGTGGCCAAGTATGTCTCCTGATCTGAACCCAATCGAACACCTATGGGGAATTCTGAAGAGACAAGTTGAGCATCACTCTCCATCCAGCATCCAGTCACTAAAAGAGGTCATTGTTGAAGAATGGAAAAAGACTGATGTTGCAAAATGTCACCAACTTGTTCATTCCATGCCTAGAAGACTAGATGCCGTCAATAAAAAAATCATGAAGGCCATACAAAGTACTAGATGTAGTAGTTTTTGTTGTGGGGTGTACTAATTTTTGCACCACCCTAATTTGAGTAAAACTGAAAAATGTGTAATCCAAGTTATATTATTAACCTTACTTTTTCCCATTATACAACCCCGATTCCAAAAAAGTTGGGACAAAGTACAAATTGTAAATAAAAACGGAATGCAATAATTTACAAATCTCAAAAACTAATATTGTATTCACAGTAGAACATAGACAACATATCAAATGTTGAAAATGAGACAGTTTGAAATTTCATGCCAAATATTGGCTCATTTGAAATTTCATGACAGCAACACATCTCAAAAAAGTTGGGACAGGGGCAGTAAGAGGCTGGAAAAGTTTAAGGTACAAAAAAGGAACAGCTGGAAGACCAAATTGCAACTCATTACGTCAATTGGCAATAGGTCATTAACATGACTCGGTATTAAAAAAAGCATCTTGGAGTGGCAGTGGCTCTCAGAAGTAAAGATGGGAAGAGGATCACCAATCCCCCTAATTCTGCCCCGACAAATAGTGGAGCAATATCAGAAAGGAGTTCGACGGTGTAAAATTGCAAAGAATTTGAACATATTATCTACAGTGCATAATATCATCAAAAGATTCAGAGAATCTGGAAGAATCTCTGTGAGTAAGGGTCAAGGCTGGAAAACCATACTGGGTGCCCGTGATCTTCGGGCCCTTAGACGGCACTGCATCACATACAGGCATGCTTCTGGATTGGAAATCACAAAATGGGCTCAGAAATATTTCCAGAGAACATTATCTGTGAACACAATTCACTGTGCCATCCGCCGTTGCCAGCTAAAACTCTATAGTTCAAAGAAGAAGCCGTATCTAAACATGATCCAGAAGCGCAGACGTCTTCTCTGGGCCAAGGCTCATTTAAAATGGACAGTGGCAAAGTGGAAAACTGTTCTGTGGTCAGACGAATCAAAATTTGAAGTTCTTTATGGAAATCAGGGACGCGGTGTCATTCGGACTAAAGAGGAGAAGGATGACCCAAGCTGTTATCAGCGCTCGGTTCAGAAGCCTGCATCTCTGATGGTATGGGGCTGCATTAGTGCGTGTGGCATGGGCAGCTTACACATCTGGAAAGACACCATCAATGCTGAAAGGTATATCCAGGTTCTAGAGCAACATATGCTCCCATCCAGACAAGGTCTCTTTCAGGGAAGACCTTGCATTTTCCAACATGACAATGCCAAACCACATACTGCATCAATTACAGCATCATGGCTGCGTAGAAGAAGGGTCTGGGTACTGAACTGGCCAGCCTGCAGTCCAGATCTTTCACCCATAGAAAACATTTGGCACATCATAAAACGGAAGATACGACAAAAAAAAAAGACTTAAGACAGTTGAGCAACTAGAATCCTACATTAGACAAGAATGGTTTAACATTCCTATCCCTAAACTTGAGCAACTTGTCTCCTCAGTCCCCAGACGTTTACAGACTGTTGTAAAGAGAAAAGGGGATGTCTCACAGTGGTAAACATGGCCTTGTCCCAACTTTTTTGAGATGTCATGAAATTTAAAATCACCTAATTTTTCTCTTTAAATGATACATTTTCTCAGTTTAAACATTTGATATGTCATCTATGTTCTATTCTGAATAAAATATGGAATTTTGAAACTTCCACATCATTGCATTCCGTTTTTATTTACAATTTGTACTTTGTCCCAACTTTTTGGGAATCGGGGTTGTAAGTTAAACAGATGTTATATTAAACTTTGTCTTGTCAACATTTTGGAAATTGTGTTCATTGATATATTGTTTAAAATGTTACTTTTCAAAGGGGGTGTACTCATTTACGCTGAGCACCGTGTGTGTACACGCACCATCAAAAAATTCCCCATGCACGGATTGGCCAAGGATGGCTCATGTGACATAAAATAGTTCCACTATTGATTAAGCAATGTATCTCGTGACATCAAAAATGAAAACAGATATGGTATGTCATCAGTTTCAAGCTACACGGCCCACAGCTGCGGTTCCATGAGCATTTCTGTGGGTGTAGATCATGATCATGGCTAGTGAGGCAGGTACATTGCACGGGCACAGGTCGAAGGTCACGCTGTCAAACAACAAACATGGATGCCTTTCGTGAGTTTATGCCAAGATTCAATCTTAACTCTTTTAGTTTTGAATGAGGGACATTAATCAAATATACCATGCACTGAGAGGCTCTGGTTGAAATTAAAGCAGATACGCAGAACCTTTATTTATAATTAAATTTCTGAGTTGATAGTATCTCCATCCTTGACTCTTGTATGCTGCATAAACAGGAATAAAAAATATATATATTTTTGAGAGTTAAAATCAACTGCAAAGTTGGCATTTGAACTGCCCCGCTGAGCTAGCCATGCCCGAGAGCGTGATGTCAATGTGGTAACCGGTTTTAAGACCGAGTCAGGCAATGACACCTTAGATGAGCTTTTCATCCATGAGAGGATAAATACCTGATGCTCCCTACCAGTCGAAAGAACTGAAGCCTTTCGGATGAGAGTTGAAACGTCTTCAAGAATCTTCAAGCAAGTCCAGTTGCTCTCTTTTACCACCCACAGTTTACCATGACCTGGATGACTGAGAATCTTCACAGACATGTTTTAAGACCAAGGCCTTTTACAGCTATAGCCCAAAGTCATATAAATAAAAATGTATGGTGAAAGTATGAAATCCCATTACCGACTTGCTCAACTAAGACTGATTTGATTTCATTGATTGTGGGTTGACTCTCATTAAAACAGGATAGGTGTTATAACTTAATGCAACATACATGTACATGCATGCATGCATTTTCACTGATAAAACGTAAAAGGCTAATTAAATAATCGAATGAACTGAGAATCACATTCTGAAGCAAATTAAATAAATCTTATACCAGTAAATTAAACAAACAATACAAGTTACATGTATTAATCTAAATGCAGGTAAACGACGTGTTTTTTTTTGTGGTTTTATGTCCAAATGAGAGTCAGAGCTTACCAGTCTGTGTTCTTGCTTCTTGAAGGCCAATCTTGTGGCCGATTGTTTTGAAACAATCTGACTTTCAGTCGTTCATTCAGTTCTCCATTCATTCGTTTCTTCCACATAAGGGTGAGATAGCAGCAATATCCAGTTTAGAAATAAGACTGCTGGTTCACTCATTCTCTATTTTGCCCATATGGAGTACTCCGCCATTACTGCTCGGCTCAGGCAATTACTAAAACCCGGGACAGAACGGGACATCACCGGTTTTAGCAACAACTGCGGGGAGGTCACTGCCCGAGCGATAAGTCACATCCTGTTCCATCCCGGGTTTTAGCAACAACCCTTGGCTCACTCCGGGAAGACTGGTGCAACTCCACTTTCCTTTTAAAAAAATTAAATAAATAAAATACTTTCCTTTTTCTTTAATTGTTGGTACTGCACCCTCTTTCAACACGGGGTTATAGCCAACACTCCTCAACAGATCAGAGGTTTTGTACGAGTCTTCAGTAAAATGTGCAGAGCAGAGGAGAGACCACTTTATAGGAGCCCAATGTGCCCGTGAACTTCTCGCAAAAAGCGTCCAAATTTTTGCAGTTTGAACATTCTTGGACCATGAATGCAACGCAAATCCACCTTCTGTCGTGTTGCTGGCAGGTGCAGCAACACATCTACGTGGCATGGCAATAAATTAGCTCAAAATGGAGGCTCAGAGTTGCAGTCAGCACTGTGTTTTAGTATAGCAGAAATGGTGATGAGACTGATAGACTTTCTGCTGTGATGTTACGGACATCAAGGTCATTCACTCAGGCCGCTACCTGTATAAATCACTTTAATCATAAAAATTACTGTATTAGATTTGTTAACACTTAAAACTATTCCCGTGCCATTCTTGAGGTCTCAAGGCTTTTATAAACAAAAAAGTGAGGCCATGGCTCTGCGTATATGCTTTAAGGATTCTCTTCGGTGACTGGCATAGTACTATTTTCTGAGGGGTGCCCCTCAGAAAATAGTACTATGCCAATCACTGAAGAGAATCCTTAATTTCAACCAGAGCCTCTCAGCGCATGGTATATTTGCTTAATGTATGTGTATAATTTTATTTATATATTTATTACATCCCCCCCCCAATTAAAATTATTTATTTATTTTTTTTACATCAGAAAAACCTATGAGACCATGATAAATAACTTGAAAAACAAACAAATCTGTTAGGGGGATAAACATAAATAAACACACCCTGAAACTAATACTTTGTTGAAGCACCTTTTGATTTAATTACAGCTTTCAGTCTTTTTGGGTACACACTTACCATCAATTTAAATTACTCTGATTAACCCCAAATAAAGTTCAGCTGTCCTAGTAGGATTTTCCTGACATTTACTCAGTTGCATCCTCCAGCAAAAGTCATGGTCCGCAGAGAGCTTACAAAGCATCAAAGGGATCTCATTGTTGAAAGGTATCAGTCAGGAGAAGGGTACAAAAAAAAAAAATCTTCACAGCATTCAATATACCATGGAGCACAGTGAAGACAGTCATCAAGAAGTGGAGAAAATATGGGACAACAGTGACATTACCGGGAACTGGACGTCCCTCCAAAATTGATGAAAAGACAAGATGAAAACTGGTCAGGGACACTGCCAAGAGGCCTACAGCAACACTGAAGGAGCTGCAGGAATTTCTGGCAAGTATTGGTTGTGTACTACATGTGACAACAACCTTCCGTATTCTTCATATGTCTGGACTATGGGGTAGGGTCGCAAGATGGAAGCCTTTTCTTACAAACAAGATCCAGGCCTGGCTAAATTTTGAAAAAAAAAACAAAACACATCAACTCTCCCAAAAGCATGTAGGAAAATGTGTTATGGTCTGATGAAATCAAGGTTGAACTTTTTGGCCACAATTCCAAAAAGCATGTTTGGTGAAAAACAACACTGCACATCACCAAAAGAATACCATACCCATGGTGAAGCACAGTGATGGCATCATCATGTTTTGGGGTTGTTTTTCTTCAGCTGGCTTTAGTCAAGGTAGAGGGAATTCTGAACAGTTCTAAATATCTGTCAATTTTGGCCAAAAACCTTCGGGTGTCTGCTAGAAAGCTGAAGATGAATTTCATCTTTCAGCATGACAGTGACCCCAAGCATACATTGAAATCAACAAAAGAATGGCTTCACCAGAAAAAAAATTAAAGCTCATTTTGGAATGGCCCAGCCAGAACCCAGGCCTAAATCCAATTGAAAAACCTGTGGGGTGACCGGAAGAGGGCTGTGCACAAGAGATGCCTTCACAATCTGACATATTTTGAAGGAAGATTTTGCAATGGAAGAGTGGGCAAATATTGCCAAGTCTAGATGTGGCAGGCAAAATTTTCATGGCATTAGATATACCCTGGAGCACAATGAAGACAGTCATCAAGAAGTGGAGAAAATATGGGACAAAAGTGGCGTTACCAGGAACTGGATGTCCCTCCAAAATTGATGAAAAGACAAGATGAAAACTGGTCAGGGAGGCTGCCAAGAGGCCTACAGCAACACTGAAGGAGCTGCAGGAATTTCTGGCAAGTACTGGTTGTGTACTACATGTGACAATCTTCCGTATTCTCCAAATATGTCTGGACTATGGGGTAGGGTCGCAAGATGGAAGCCTTTTCATACAAAGAAAAACATCCAGGCCCAGCTAAATTTTGCAAAAAAACAAAAAACCATCAACTCTCCCAAAAGCATGTAGGAAAATGTGTTATAGTCTGATGAAATCAAGGTTGAACTTTTTGGAATTGTGGCCAAAAGGTATGTTTGGTGAAAAACACCACTGCACATCACCAAAAAAACTACTACCCAAAAAGACTGAATGCTGTAATTAAATCAAAAGGTGCTTCAACAAAGTATTAATTTAATGGTGTGCACACTTATGCAACCAGTTTATTGTACGTTTTTTATTTTTTACGTTTTTCCCCCGAACAGATTTGTTTTTCAATTGAATTGTACAGGTTATAGTTCACATTAAAGGTGGGAAAAGTTTTGAAATTATTTATCGTGGATATAAAAATATTATATTATCTATGGATATTATTTATCGTGGATATCCTCAATGGATATAAAGTGTACACACCCCGTGTGTGTGTGGGTGTATATATAAATTATGGACTGTTGTTTCTCTTTACCAAGTTGAACAGTTCTTGACAACTTGGATTATTACAGTTGTTGAGTCGTGCCATTTACTGTATTTTTATTATGTACTATTTATTGTTTGATGTGTCAACTGCATTAAGAAAGCAACAAATTCCACTTATCAACTTTTGAAAAGGCACATCTGTTAACTGAAAAGCATTATTGGCGATTCCGTCAAAGCTGGTTAAGAGAAGGCCAATAATGTGAAAAGCTGTCAAGATAAACTGTGGCCATTTTAAAGAATCTAAAATTATGAAACGTTTTTAAAACTTTTTTGTTCACCATGTAATTTCATATGGAATTTTATAGTTTTGATGTTTTTAGTATTATTCTACAATGTGGAACAGTCAAAATAAAGAAAAACCTATGAACGAGAAGCTGTATCCAAACTTTCATTGATATGTATTTGGACAGTAACAATGTTCATTAAAGCCGCAAGCGGCCTCGACGGGCCCTCGCGCCAGCGGCCAAGGGGGCCGGGGGCATGCGTCCCCGCGAAATACCTTCCACAGCTTCTTCGGCAAGAGACATTACTCCCACAATGGCGACAAACCACAGAAATGGACACATGGCAACAATAGGGTCTCGCACTGAACGGTGCTCAGGGGGCGCTACAGAGGCCCTGAGGCCGGCCTGGATCTGGGCTTCTGGTTCTCAGTAGCAGTGGCAGTCTAAGAAAAAGGAGCCAAATTTCGTGCATTGTCGACCGTGGCAAGCGCCCCAATAAGGGCCTTGTGAAGAGTTTGCCTGCCAAGTTTGACAAATCAGAAGCTGCAATATCATTTTTGCCATAACCAGCACCCCCAGGGGCGAAAGTGCACAAAATTTGGCGTATATGTCAGGTGAGCTATGAAGAGTTTGCGTATGAAGTTTGATGACAATTGAGTAAATAGAAGATGAGATATAGATTTTTGAAGAATAAATTTTTTGGTTTTTCCCATGTCAGAAGGTGGCGCTATGCTGTACATGAGCGATTAAGAGTTGGAAAAATAAGTGTCTACAACAGCAACGTACCTTCACAAGGAAGTGGTGTGAAGGAAAAGCATTATGGAATTATTTACCAAAAACCCGTTTTGGAGCAATTGCGTCGGCCAAACACAGCGCCCCCCATGGACGAAAATTCCCAAAATGTGGTATACATGACATGGGAGGTAGGAAGAGGGTGGCCGTGAAGTTTGACCAAATTTGAGGAAAGATTGGATTTTTTGCCCAAAAATAGCGCCCCCAGTGGCGAAAGTGCACAAAATTTGGCGTATAAGTCAGGTGAGCTATGAAGAGTTTGCGTATGAAGTTTGATGACAATTGAGTGAATAGAAGATGAGATATCGATTTTTGAAGAATAAATTTTTTGGTTTTTCCCATGTCAGTAAGTGGCGCTATGCTGTACATGAGCGATGATGAGTTGGAAAAATGGCGCAATGCTGTACATGAGCGATTATGAGTTGGAGAAATAAGTGTCTACAACAGCAACGTACTATCACAAGGTAGTGGTGTGAAGGAAAAGCATTATGGAATTATTTCCCAAAAACCCGTTTTGGAGCAATTGCGTCGGCCAAAAACAGCGCCCCCCCATGGACGAAAATTCCCAAAATGTGGTATACATGACATGGGAGGTAGGAAGAGGGTGGCCGTGAAGTTTGACCAAATTTGAGGAAAGATTGGATTTTTTGCCCAAAAATAGCGCCCCCAGTGGCGAAAGTGCACAAAATTTGGCGTATATGTCAGGTGAGCTATGAAGAGTTTGCGTATGAAGTTTGATGACAATTGAGTAAATAGAAGATGAGATATAGATTTTTGACGAATAAATTTTTTGGTTTTTCCCATGTCAGTAGGTGGCGCTATGCTGTACATGAGCGATTATGAGTAGGAAAAATAAGTGTCTACAACAGCAACGTACTATCACAAGGTAGTGGTGTGAAGGAAAAGCATCATGCAATTATTAATCAAAAACCCGTTTTGGAGCAATTGCGTCGGCCAAAAACAGCGCCCCCCCATGGACGAAAATTTCCAAAATGTGGTATACATGACATGGGAGGTAGAAAGAGGGTGGCCATGAAGTTTGACCAAATTTGAGGAAAGATTGGAATTTTTGCCCAAAAATAGCGCCCCCAGTGGCGAAATATCACAGAAATTGGGCAACATGTCAGAAGCCCAATGAGTGATTTGCGTGTGAAGTATGAGCAGTTTTGAGCAATCAGAAGATTTGTAATGAATTTTTAAGCATGTAAAATTTTGCATCGAAAACTGATTGACGTATAACGTCTGAACGCTTTATCCTACATGAAACGTATTTAGTAACTTTTGTCAGCCATGTCTGTAGATGATGTGTATCAATTTTGGTGACATTCCTATGAACGGTCTAGGAGGAGTTGCGCCGTCTTTGTGGCCATGCATTTCGCACAAAAGTGAAATTACCTCACTTCCTGTTGGGCGTGGCTAATGCATTGGCATTACATTTTTGTCCGGCTTAGTGAGATACATATGCGTACCAAATGGCATGCCACTACTACAAACTACATGGCACCCAGGCACCTTAATGCGGGAGGCCAAAATCACAACGACTTAGGGGGCGCTATAGAGGCCCTGAGCCCCGGCCAAGTTTGGGCTTCTGGTTCTGAGTAGCGGTGGCAATTCTCGGAACTGGCGCCAAATTTCGTCCGTTTTCGCCCATGGCAAGTGCCCCGAAAATTGCCCAACAGCGGAGAAAAATAAAGAAGAAGAAGAAGAAGACGGAAGAAGAAGAAGAAGAAGAAAGAATAATTAAAGCCGCAAGCGGCCTCGACGGGCCCTCGCGCCAGCGGCCAAGGGGGGCGGGGGCATGCGTCCCCGCGAAATACCTTCCACAGCTTCTTTGGCAAGAGACATTACTCCCGCAATGGCGACAAAGAACAGAATTGGACACATGGCAACGATAGGGTCTCGCACTGTACGGTGCTCGGGCCCTAATAATAAGAGCGCCCTAATAAGGGTCTTGTAAAGACTTTGCTGGCAAAGTTTGACAAATCAGAAGCTGCAATATCATTTTTGCCATAACCAGCACCCCCAGGGGCGAAAGTGCACAAAATTAGGCGTACATGTCAGGTGAGCTATGAAGAGTTTGCGTATGAAGTTTGATGACAATTGAGTAAATAGAAGATGAGATATAGATTTTTGAAGAATAAAATTTTTGGTTTTTCCCATGTCAGTAGGTGGCGCTATGCTGTACATGAGCGATTATGAGTTGGAAAAAAAAGTGTCTACAACAGCAACGCACTGTCACAAGGTAGTGGCGTGAAGGAAAAGCATTATGGAATAATTTACCAAAAACCCGTTTTGGAGCAATTGCGTCGGCCAAAAACAGCGCCCCCCATGGACGAAAATTCCCAAAATGTGGTATACATGACATGGGAGGGACGAAGAGGGTGGCCGTGAAGTTTGACCAAATTTGAGGAAAGACTGGAATTTTTGCCCAAAAATAGCGCCCCCAGTGGCGAAATATCACAGAAAGTGGGTAACATGTCAGAAGCCCAATGAGTGATCTGTGTGTGAAGCATGAGCAGTTTTGAGCAAGTAGAAGATTTGTTATGAATTTTTAAGCATGTAAAATGTTGCATTGAAAATTGATTGACGTATAACTTCTGAACGGTTTATGCTACGTGAAACCTCTTCAGTAACTTTTGTCAGGCATGTCTGTAGATGATGTGTATCAATTTTGGTGACATTCCTATGAACGGTCTAGGAGGAGTTGCGCCGTCTTCGTGGCCATGTATTTCGCACAAAAGTGAAATTACCTCACTTCCTGTTGGGCGTGGCTAATGCATTGGCATGACATTTTTGTCCGGCTTAGTGAGATACATATGCGTACCAAATGGCATGCCACTACTACAAACTACATGGCAACCAGGCACCTTAATGCGGGAGGCCAAAATCACAACGAGTTAGGGGGCGCTATAGAGGCCCTGAGGCCCGCCTGGATCTGGGCTTCTGGTTCTCAGTAGCGGTGGCAGTCTAAGAAAAAGGAGCCAAATTTCGTGCGTTGTCGACCATGGCAAGCGCCCCAATAAGGGTCTTGCAAAGAGTTTGCTTGGCAAGTTTGACAAATCAGAAGCTGCAATATCATTTTTGCCATAACCAGCACCCCCAGGGGCGAAAGTGCACAAAATTTGGCGTAGACGTCAGGTGAGCTATGAAGAGTTTGCGTATGAAGTTTGATGACAATTGAGTAAATAGAAGATGAGATATAGATTTTTGAAGAATAAATTTTTTGGTTTTTCCCATGTCAGTAGGTGGCGCTATGCTGTACATGAGCGATTATGAGTTGGAAAAATAAGTGTCTACAACAGCAACGTACTTTCACAAGGAAGTGGTGTGAAGGAAAAGCATTATGGAATTATTTACCAAAAACCCGTTTTGGAGCAATTGCGTCGGCCAAAAACAGCGCCCCCCATGGACGAAAATTTCCAAAACGTGGTATACATGACATGGGAGGTAGTAAGAGGGTGGCCGTGAAGTTTGACCAAAATTGAGGAAAGATTGGAATTTTTGCCCAAAAATAGCGCCCCCAGTGGCAAAGTATCACAGAAATTGGGTAACATGTCAGAAGCCCAATGAGTGATTTGCGTGTGAAGTATGAGCAGTTTTGAGCAATCAGAAGATTTGTTATGAATTTTTAAGCATGTAAAATTTTGCATCGAAAATTGATTGACGTATAACTTCTGAACGGTTAATCCTACGTGAAACGTATTTAGTAACTTTTGTCAGCCATGTCTGTAGATGATGTGTATCAATTTTGGTGACATACCTATGAACGGTCTAGGAGGAGTTGCGCCGTCTTCGTGGCCATGCATTTCGCACAAAAGTGAAATTACCTCACTTCCTGTTGGGCGTGGCTAATGCATTGGCATTACATTTTTGTCCGGCTTAGTGAGATACATATGCGTACCAAATTGCATGCCACTACTACAAACTATATGGCAACCAGGCACCTTAATGCGGGAGGCCAAAATCACAATGACTTAGGGGGCGCTATGGAGGCCCTGAGCCCCGGCCAAGTTTGGGCTTCTGGTTCTGAGTAGCGGTGGCAATTCTCGGAACTGGTGCCAAATTTCGTGCGTTTTCGCCCATGGCAAGCGCCCCGAAAATGGCCCAACAGCGGAGAAAAATAAAGAAGAAGAAGAAGAAGACGGAAGAAGAATAACAGTGAACTCTTACAAGAACAATAGGGCCTTCGCCCATAGGGCTCGGGCCCTAATAATAGTGAACTCTTACAAGAACAATAGGGCCTTCGCCCATAGGGCTCGGGCCCTAATAATTTTGTCTCTATACACCATATCATGATAGAGTTCAAATGAAGACATCAAGATGTGACTGAAGTGTAGATTTTCAGCTTTAATTCAAGGGGCTTTACCAAGAATATTGCATTAACCGTTTAGGAGTTATAGCCATTTTTACATAGTACCTCCATTTTCACAAGCTCAAAAGTAACTGGTCAAACGAACATAAATACTCTGATACCACACTATAATGAACTCTTTTACTATGAACTTTCACATATAATGAACTAAGTTCTTGCCCCCCACCTTTTAGTGAGTCTTCCAAAAAAAACAAAAAAATTACATTAAAATCACTGAGCCATGTGCTCCTCTTCCCACCAGAGACAAACAATAAGTAATCAAGTCAGCAATATGTTAATGCCATAAAACAAGACACACAACTAGCCTAACTTAGGTGCCAATCAGTATCAATTATTGAGAACAGTTATCAAAGGATCAATCAAAAGGACAAAATGACTGCTGATGACATCAGCGATTTGCAACACATGAACTGAATGGTGAAGATTTAGAAAACATGGAGAGTCAGTGGGTGGACATTGACGATGATATCATTTCCATAACAGACGAAGAAATCATCACCTCCGTTTGTGATCCTTTAACTCCGTCAATGAGCTGCGATAGGGATTTGTACATTTAAGTCACTGAAGAGAATGCAGTCTAGGATTAAGAGTTTCTTCGGCAAGTAAAACTTATGGGACCCTAGTATCGTACTGTGTTTCCCACAGACAAGGTAGCAATTTGTGGTGCTCCACTGTGCCGATGAGGGAATCATGCGCGGTGATGTCGTGGCGGTCAGTGGAGTCGGTCATTGGGGTGTATGCAAAGTGTTTACAGCGGGCGGTGTTCAAACAGTATTTTTCTTCAGAGTCACCTGCTGGGACTATTTTAAAGCTACAAGAAGCATTTGAGATTATTCAGTTCAATCTGAATTCTTTTAAGTTCTTTAAGAGAAGACAGCTAAAACAATTTTTACCAGAACCCTGCCTGGTTTCATTCCTCTACCCAACTTTACATTACAGGGCAGGCCATTAGTTTGCTGGGCTTGATGTTGGTGGAAAACCTGTCTCTTAAATTTATGAAAATTACTCACCAAAATTGAAGTTAAAGTTTAGTTTTTACCTTAGTTTTTTGCCTTTTTGGTGGCAATCATTCTTTAGTTGACATTCAAGGAATAAATTGCAAAAAACAAGCTGAAGGTTTTTATTTTAAATATTGAACTCAACACTTACCTCAACCAATAGTAACAGGAAATAAATAGTATAATGTAACAAAATAATAAAATATCATAATTAGATGTAAGAAACCACTTAAGGTAACACCAAGGCAACTAACAATAATGAAAAAGCATTACCCTAATTGGTGCAAAGCCTGCATGCCCTATCAGAACATTTAATTCTGCGTGGCTTCCTTGAAAAAAAAAAATCTCAAGTGCCCTATTGTAAGGGAAGTCATTGGGTTCGGGACCATTTATGGAGATTCGTAAGCAGACTGCCAGATGTTCCCCTTGGAGCCTATTCCTGAGGTCTGTTTTAATCTATGGATTAAAAAAAAAGTACATTTTCTTCATCATCAAAGCACTAAAAATTTTCATTACATCAAAAAAATATACAAAGGAATACTGAATTTCTATGCGCTTACCCTATTCATAGCTGAGAAATCCCACTCACAATTCTACTTCGCCAATAAAGCTAATAAAGATGTTTCTTAAAATATTTAGATTTTATGCTTCAGATAGCATCAACTAGGCATCCCCGCGAGTATAACATTTTATTTAGGCAAGTGAGAAATCCTTATTTATTGTGAATGTCAAGCCATTATTAATAACTTGCATGAATGCTGAAGCGGGATAAACGGGATAATGCAATAAGGCCGATTCCTCGCGTCAAGCTGCTACTGTATGCATCAAAATTGGTTTATAACCTGACTCAGGGATGTCCATTTCATGTAAGCCAAGAAGGCTATGATAAAGCTCATCACGAGCACGATGTAGGCTACCTTTTAAAATAAGGGGTCTGAAGGCAAATCGGGAAGGCTGCGTTGTTTTTAATTAGCCTAACAGGCTTACTTGCAGTCCGGGTATATGTGCAACGGCAGGCTTGTGTACACGCCTCTCTCTCTCTGTGTGTGTGTGTGTGTGTGTGTGTGTGTGTGTGTGTGTGCGCGCGCGCGAACGAGAAGAAAGAGCACTATGAATGAACGGAACGATATGCAACGGAATTTTTTTTTTCAAAATCGCGAGTCTGTGTGGCGCTGCGCCACACAATGGTCTATGTATGGGAAATCCTGAACACCTTGTACACGGGGGCAATGAGGAATTGGGAGACAGGTGCGACAGTTCAAGGTGCATTTAAAAAAAAAAATCTTTAACTTCACTTTTCAGTGACATTGTTCTTCACTCACTCTCGCACACATGCACAACGCGTGTTGGGGGAACACAGCTCTCTCGCTCTCATTACTGGTTATCTAAAAGACAATAATCGACAGCCAGTAATTCAAACACCAGTATAAATCATATGCTACCTGCTGGGTCAACCTGACTCCTCACCATTCACAGCCAACGCTCAACCACACCCTCACTGCCACACGTACTTTTACTAACTGAAAGTTGACAATATTTGCATTATTTTTATGACCTTGAACTTTTCTTTACTTCATAAATATGTAAATTAAGTATAAATATAAATTAAATACAGTCGGTCCGGTTTTACATAAGCGTTTGGTGTGACAAGTGGGTCCATGTCAATTTTTTGGTAGAACGAACTATTTGAACGTCCCCCAAGGAGTTTGTAGCACGGCTGCAGCGTATAAGCATCTTTTTTAACACTTTGATGCAAATCCTCTGCAGTCAATGACCGCCTGATGTGTGGAACCCATGGACATTACCAAATGCTGATTTTCCTCCCTTGAGATCCTTTGCCAGGCCTTTACTGCAGATCTCTTCAGTTGCTGCTTGTTCATGAGGGTTTCTGCCTTCAGTTTTGTCTTTGGTACATGAAAATTAAGTATGGTCAACTTCACTCAGGGGTGATAGCGTTCCGGCGCCGCGCCGGATTTCCGGCGTACCGTGGCTAGGGAAAAAAAAAATCTAGTTCGCCCATTGTCCTGTGTCATTCTGAGATGCGCAGATGGACAGTAAAGGGAATTCGCATGATATGGAACTAGTGGGAAAAAAGTGCCGTCACGGCACGAATTAGACCCTCGGAGGGTCTAATTCGTGCCGTGACGGCACTTTTTTCCCCACTAGTTCCATATCATGCGAATTCCCTTTACTGTCTATCTGCGCATCTCAGAATGACACAGGACAATGGGCGAACTAGATATTTATTTTTTTTCCCCAGCCACGGTACGCCGGAAATCTGGCGCGGCGCCGGAACGCTATCACCCCTGTTCACTTCATTTGTTCATATTTCACTTCACATCCATGTTTCAGGTCTGCAACACATTCCAAAAAAAGTTGGGACTGGGGCAATTTAGGGCTTGTAAGGAGTTAAAATAATTAAATAATGATGCGAGTTGAAACAGGTAATGTAAACAGGTGATTGTAATCACTACTTGGTACAAAAGCAATACCCAGGAAAGGCCTAGATTTTCAGAAGCAAACATGGGATCTAAATTTTGTCAACAAATACATGAGAAAATTATTGAAATGTTTAAAAACAATGTTCTTCAAAAAAAAAAAAAAGATAGGAATGTATTTGGATATTTCACCCTCTACAGAGCACAATATTTAACGATTCAAGGAATGTGGAGGGATTTTGGTGCATAAAAGGGCAAGGGCACAAGCCTAAGCTGAACACCTGTGATTTCTGATCCCTCAGATGGCACTGTATCAAGAACAGTCATTCATCTTATAGCTGATTTAACCTCATGGGCTCAGGATTACTTTGGCAAACCTTTGTCAAGCACTACAATACAGAGTTACATCCACAAATGCCAGTTAAAACTTTACTGTGCAAGAAAGAAACCTTATGTTAACTATGTTCAGAAACGCCATCAACTTCTCTGGGCTCTGAAACATCTGGGATGGATCACACAGTGGAAAAAATGCATTGTGGTCATATGATAAGTCTGGCTGTCATCAGCAAGTCAGCATATGTTGCTCCAAAATCTCAATGTACTTTTCTGCATTATTGTTGCCATTACAGAATTGCAAGTTATATTTGCCAAGGGCACTGACCATGATGGACCCCGGTTTTTGGACTTGTTGCTGGTAATAGTCTGGATGGCAC
Source organism: Neoarius graeffei (assembly GCF_027579695.1). NCBI lineage: Eukaryota > Metazoa > Chordata > Actinopteri > Siluriformes > Ariidae > Neoarius > Neoarius graeffei. The sequence goes on along the minus strand of NC_083575.1, from coordinate 17,843,062 downwards.
CAGTATTTCAGGTCACTTTTAGAAGAAATGGATGCCATGTGCTCTGGACCAAAGATGAAAAGGACCATCCAGACTATTACCAGCAACAAGTCCAAAAACCGGGGTCCATCATGGTCAGTGCCCTTGGCAAATATAACTTGCAATTCTGTAATGGCAACAATAATGCAGAAAAGTACATTGAGATTTTGGAGCAACATATGCTGACTTGCTGATGACAGCCAGACTTATCTAAAGACTTGTCCAAGTCTTCTCCAGGGATACTCATGCATAGTTCAACAAGACAATGCAAAAACACATTCCAAAAGGCATGACTGTGGAAGAAGAGGGTATGGGGGGCTGGACTGGCCTGTTCCAAATAGAGCAAATTTTGAAACAAAATAACAACTAACCCGGACTGTTGTACACATTAAGACCTGTTTGCAGGAAGAATGGGACAAAACACCAGAAACTCTAGTCCCTAAACATCTTTTAAGTGTTGTGAGAAGGAATGGCAACATTATAAAGTGCTTTACCATCCCAAATTTTTTACAAATGTGTTGCAAGAATCAAAAATGAAATGTTGATTTTTTTGGGGGAAAAAATTCATGAGGTTAAACGTTAATGTGTTATTTTGAGAGCAATTACAGGTCAAAGATTATTTACAAATCATGGTTTTCAGTTTTAATTTCAACATGCCTTCCCAACTTTTTTTCCTGATTTGGGGTTGTACAATCATGAAAACATCTCTTGATTGTAGACCTTGATAATGCTAGCCTACTTGCTTCCTGCTTGTGTTCTTGACTTGGCAAGATGTGAAGTTGTTTTTCTTCTCCAAAGAATGAATTCTTTAGATTACGCACAGTTATATTCTGTGGTCTTCCAAGCCTTTTGGTGTAGCTGAGCTTGCCAGTGCATTCCTTCTTTTTAAGAATGTACCAAGTTGACTTGGCCACTATTAAAAGTTTCTGCTCTCTCTAAAGGGTGGGTTCCCCCCAACCTAATGATGGTCTCCTTCATTTGCATTGACACCTCTTTGGAACACATTGAGAGTTCCCATGAACAGCCACCAAATGCAAATTAAACACTTGGAATCAATGCCAGATCTTTTATCTCCTTAATCATGAAATAACAAGGAAACAGGCCACACCTTGCCATGAAACTGTTCATCAGTCAATTGTCCAATTACTTTTGAGCCTGTGAAAATGGAGGGAATATGTTAAAAAAATGGCTGCAATTCCTATTGCATGGTTAATGCTATATTTTCGTTGAAGGCCTTGAATTAATGATGAAATTCTACAATACAATCACATCCTGATTGCTTAATATCAAATCCAATGCGTTTGTGTACAGAGACAAAATTATGAATTGTGTCGATGTCCAAATACTTATGGACCTGACTACATCCATTCACCATCCAATTTAATAGGAACACCTGTATACCTGCTTATTTATACCAATCATGCAGCAGGAGCATAATGCAAAAAAAACAAGCAGATACTTGTCAGGAACTTCATGTAAATGTTCACATTAAACCTCAATGTAAAAAAATAAATTAAAAAAATGTGATCTCTGACTAACTGTGGCATGGCTGTTGATACCAGTCGAGGCGGTTTCATTATTTCATAAACTGTTGATCTCCTGGGAATTTCACACACACAACAGTCTCTAGAGTTTACACAATGTTTTGGGGGGCGGGCACGACCCCACGAATGAAGGGTCTACAGGCTGAAACATCATGAGAGGGATCAGTAGAAAAATGCCCAGACTGGTTTGAGCTGACAAAGTCTACAGAAAATCAAATAAGCATTCCTTACACCTGTGGTGGTTGTAGGTACAACTGTGGTGAGTAGATTATCGCCATTTTAGCATCGGAGTCTGTCTCACCGCAAGAAGGTGTCTTGGAAATAATACCAATAAATGACGAGAGAATAAATTAATGAGTAGATTGATCGATAAGAAATTGTGAATACACAGGTGATACCATATGTATAGTGGGTCAAAACATTTCTTTAGATAAGTAAATGGCTCAGTGACATGTTTCTGTTGCACATGTAAGAAAACAAAGATGGTTATAAATGAGAAAATATGGTAGGGAATTGAAGTTACACATGTGAGAATAGGTTACATATGGCAGATTTAAGTAAAATTAGACAAATGAGTAGATGACTACACAAGAACTTTCAAGTACACATTCAATAAAAAATTCTCAAACTTCTGGTGATAGCACCTTGTTGAAGTCATTCAGTGTGCTTTGGGATTAGAATTGTAGCCTTGTGGCATTTAAAGCAAGGGCAGAGGAGTAAAATATGTTTTTATTGACGGGGTGCTTTACAGAGGTTGCAGGTTGGTGGTACTTTGTCTTCTAGTAAGAAGCCATGGGTGAGTCTGGAATGGCCGATGCAGCATCTGGTGTACACCACTTGGTTGTGCATGGTTTTAAAGGAGAGATGATGATTCTTATTGATGGAGGGATTAATTTCGTGTAATTTGTTGGGGTATTTGTCCCATTCAAATTGCCATTTCTTTGAAATGTAGGAGGCCCAGTTCCCAGAGGCAGTTCCTCTGAGGAAAATTACCACCAGGGTGTTGGTGATGAAGCTGCTTAAATTCTTCCATCTTTGCTTTGCCAAATTCATTCAGACTGAGGAGTTAAATTTTTACATCTCCCAAGTTGAGACAGTTATATATCAGGCACAATCTTTCCAGTGCATATCATTCTGAAAGTCAGAAGCACTGGAAAGTTATCACCAAACACGAGGATGGTAATGTTTGGAGAATGGTACAGACTGGGGAGATACAGTTTTCTGGTGGTTGTTCACATGTAGAAAAGTGACAGGAGTCACTTAGCTTTAGCCCTGCTGATTTAGTTTTTGCACACCCACCTTCACTTTTTCCATATTTTAAATTTTTTTTGGAGAACACCAAGACCGGAAGTTTTTTCCTCCTGTGCAAAGAGAGCAAGCGGAAGCCATCCACATCGGATCTGCTTTAATAAACAGATTTTCAATTAAGGTATGCAAATCCATTCATCATGGCACACCTTCAGCTTGTTCAGTGTGCTAAGTGCAGGATGTTTAGTCAGTCTTCCTCCATGGTTAGTGATGCTTTATGTGTAGATTATTTAGTTCTCTGACGGAGAAGATTGCAGCCTTAGAGGTGTGCATCCAGACTCGAGAGGGGTAGTGAGAATGAGAGCAGTGTAGTTGCTGTAGAGGAAAGTCTGGATGCCCTAGGTGGAGTTAGCAATCCCCCAACTCCAGCATTAGAGCCCTCACAGCGGAGAGAATGGGTGACGACTCTATGGCATAATCATAGAGCCAAAGCTACCGCTGAGGCTCACCCATGGGAGCACCACTCCTCTCCGCTTCACATGTCGAACAGGTTTGCTCTCCTCAGTGATGCATCTGCTGAGAAACTTGAAAGAGCTCTGGTTATAGGGGACTATCATATGGCACATGAAATTAGCTAGGCCTTCAGGGGCACCAGCAGCTTTAGTCAAGTGTATACTGGGAGCCAGGGTGCCGGGCATAGCAGGCAATCTTAGGATCCTAGGCAAGCACAGGTTCTCAAAAAGTAGTTATCCATGTAGGAGCTAACAATATATACCTGTGTCAGTCTAAAGTTGTGAAGAGTAACTTTGCAGAGGTGTTTAAATTAGCAAAAATGATGTGCAATGCTGTAGTATGCTCTGGCGCCATCCCAGAGTGGTATAGCAATGTAGCTTACAGCAAGTTATAGTCGCTGAACTGGTGGTTGTCCAGGTGGTGCTCTGAAAACAATGTAGGCTTTATAGATAATTGGACTAATTATGAGGGCACTGCTGGCCTGTTAGGGTGGGACGGTATCCATCCCACTCGGGAAGGTGCTGCTCTCATTTCTTGCAGCATTGCTCAATCTTAGAACAGGTCGAGTTAACTTATTACAATCCAGAGCCAAGGCCAGGCGAACAGGCTGAATCGACTGTCTGCTAGCTACACAGAGTCATCGCTCAGATTCCACCATATTGAGACTGTGTCTGTTCCCAGAGCTAAACAGAAAAGTTTAACAGAACCATGGATTAAGCCAAATGAATATACTGTATAGCATTAAACAAAGCTAGTCCTCCTGGATACGGTTATATACACCAGCCTCACCTAACTGGTAGAGGAGGCGGCGTTGGGGTTATTTATAATGATCATCTATGCATGTAACAAAAACCTGGTTATAAATTCAATACGTTTGACATTCTTCATACTAACATATGTAGCCTCGAAAAATAAGTCTACCCAGTCAATTCCATTACTTATTATTTACAGGCTCCCAGGGCCATATTCCAAGTTTCTTTCTAAATTTGTGGCCTTCATCTCCGATATGGCCATTTCTTTAGACAAAGATTTGGTTGGAGATTTTAATATTCACTTCAATAACCCAGAAGACCCTCTGAAAAGTGTGTCCAGTCTAGATTCAGTAGATTTAATTTAAATAACTCTGTAGTTAACAAAACAACTATCAGACCAGCAGTTACAAGGTTTTACTCCCCTTAGAGAAATTGAAATAATTTCATTAATTGCCACATCAAAATCTTCAACTTGTGTACTACATTCCCTACCTACACAACTCTTCCAACAGATAATACCAGAAGCAATTGAACCGCCTCTAAAAAAATAATTCTTCCCTTAGAGTTGGCTGTGTACCCAAATCCTTTAAACTAGCAGTTATCAAACCTCTGATTATCCCCTTTGGACGTCATGTGTACAATTGTACACAATAAGTTCCATAGCGTTTTTCCTTGTGTCCGAAGGGGTTAAAAAAACCTGACTTCGACCCGTCAACTGTCCAATCATCGGCAAATATCAAATCTTCCCTTTATCTCCAAGATCCTAGAAAAAGCTGTGGCACAGCAGTTATGCGCATATCTACACAGAAATAACATCCATGAAATGCATCGATCAGGATTTAGACCTCATCACAGCACAGACAGCACTGGTTAAAGTAGTAAATGATCTACTGTTGGCATCTGATCAGGGCCATCTCCTTGCTTGTATTGCTTGACCTTAGTGCAGCCTTTGACACCATCGATCATTCCATTCTCCTGGATAGACTAGAAAATGTGGGAATTAAAGTGCTGATGACACGTTTTTGACATCTTTGGCGATGTTTTATAACATAAAAAGTAATTCCCGATGATCCATATATTAATTCACAAAGGCGCCTTTTTTACAAGTTATGATAAAAAACGCGGCTATTTGGGCAAATTTGACGGGGCTGCAGCACCCAGGAGACGAAAGAGGAGGAGGAGCTATATGACGTCAGCGAAAGAACCTTCCTCCTAACTTACCAGTTTGTTGTTGATGCGACAGGTGTTCAGTTTATCATTATTAGTATTTTTATTAGACATTATTATATATATAGTTATTATGCCTTCACGTTCTGTTGCCGGCTTTTGCTCCAAAACCCACAAGGATGGGGCAAGTTTATTCAAGTTTCCCAGAGATCCCGAGCTGCATGCGAAGTGGGTGAAGCAAGTCAGGCGCACTCGTGACAAGTGGGAGCCCTCACCAACATCCGTCCTGTGCTCTGAACACTTCGATTTGGATCGTTTTGACACCCTTCTCAGCTTAAAAGAATATCTTGGGTGTTCAGTTCAGCACAAACATGTGTTACTACCATCAGCAGTGCCTACACAGTGTTGCCAGGTTGGGAGGTTTCCCGCCCAGTTGGGCGGTTTCAAGTGCATTTTGGTGGGTTTTGAACATATTTTGGGCTGGAAAACATCAGCAGTATCTGTTGCCAGATACTGCTGACGTTTTCCAGCCCAAAATATGTTCAAAACCCACCAAAATGCACTTGAAACCACCCAACTGGGCGGGAAACCTCCCAATCTGGCAACACTGCCAGTATTCCGGAGGGAGTCTACTAGTAGCTATGCCGGATCCAAAGACAGTCCTCCTGTCAGAACATGTGTTGTGAAACGACATAAGATAAAGGTACGTGGAGCTATAGATAATCATAAATGTAATCATAAAGTTGGCGTGATATCAGTCATGTATTTGCTTGTGAAAGCTTGCAGCTTTCATGTAACTGCTGCCTAGCAACGAGAGGCAAAGGGTAAAGAGGGTAGGCTATCATATATTCTATTCAGAAGAGATCAACACAATTCTAGACTCCCAGAAGAGGAAGAGCTAGCACTAGAGAGTTCACCGGCGTTTTCATGCGCCATTTCCATTGAGTAGAACCAGAGTAGAACAGCCAGTGAACTGCAGCGTGTTCTTCCGCTGACGTCTCAGCATGGCCGCGAGCCTCGGACCCAGTTTTCTTGCACTGTGCAATTAAAAGTTGGATATTCGCGTAACAACAGCTTCTTTTCACGTAATTATAACAGAAATCTAACATGTTTGCCATGTTGTATAGTTTATTTAAGAAATTGCATAGAGTCATGTTCGTGTCATCAGCCCTTTAAGGGAAAGGCCCTCTCCTGGGTCAGGTCTTATTTCACTGATCGCTATCAGGTTCTTGATGTAAATGGTGATTTTTCAAGACATACCGAGATAAAATTTGGTGTTCCACAAGGTTCTGTCTTGGGCTTTTTTCTTATATAAAATATAAAAACACCTCTGAGTGATATTTTTTGCAAGCATGGTATATTAGTTTCCACTGTCATGCTGATGACACACAGTTGCACATTTCTGCAAAGCCAGATGAGAGACACCAGCTTAATAAAATTGAAGGTGTAAAGGACATTAGACACTGGACACTTATTGGCTTCCTTCTGCTTAACTCTGACAAAACAGAAGTATTTGCACTAGGACCACATGCAGCTAGAAGTAGGTTTTCTGATTACACAGTAACTCTGAATGGCCTTTCTGTTTCTTTACGCGCAGCAGTAAAAGACCTCGATGTGATCATTGACTCCAGTCTTTCGTTTGAAACTCATATCGATAACATTACCCAGATAGCTTTCTTTTATCTCAGAAATATTGCAAAGATATGCCACTACATGATGCAGAGAAACTAGTTCATACATTTGTTACCTCTAAATTGGATTATTGTAATGCCTTGCTGTCTGGATATTCCAATAAGTGCATAAACAAGCTCCAGTTAGCTCAAAATACAGCAGCAACAGTCCTTACTAGAAGATATGACCACATCACCCCTATCTTATCCACATTGCATTGGCTCCCAATTAAACTTCGTATTGATAAAATACAACTACTGACCTTTAAAAGTACTGAATGGTCTTGCACCACAGTACCTGAGTGAACTTCCTGGACCTTAGATCAAAAGGTGCAGGCTATCTGCTGGTACCTCATATAGTGAAGGCTACATCAGGGGGCAGAGCCTTTTCTTACAAAGTCCCACAGTTATGGAACAGCCTTCAAAGTAGTGTTTGGGACTCAGAGACTGTCTCAGTGTTTAAGTCTAGGCTGAAAACATCTGTTTAGTCAAGCCTTTTGTTAATAGCTTTTAATTAGGTAAAGGAGTAGATCGGGAGGGTCCTCAGGCAAAGTTTTCTGGCAAAACGGGATGTATGGATGCCATCACCCCCCACTCTCACTCGGGTTTGTTGACCAGGTAGTGGCTGGCTGCTTTATGTCCCAGGGCTCCCTCATGTCCGTGTTACCTTCTGGCTCTCCCCTTTTAGTAATGCTGTCAGTCTTGTTGTCTTACACTCTGTGCAAAATGTATACTGTTCTTACTCATTACATTGGGCATAACCAACAATCTGTGCCCCCCCCATCTTCCCTTTGTCTGTCCCTCTGTGTTGAGTTACATGTCTATCCTGAGACACCAGTAGTGCTGACCTCTTCTGCTCTCCAGGCTTGCCTGAGCCATCCTGATGCCCTACGTCTGGCTGGAGTCTCATCTCATTGCTCCTGTGGAGGATGGCCCCATATGGACAGTCAAAAGTCGCACTTGGAAGATGGCTCTGGACACTTACAGTAATGCATTTATGGCTGAGGACCATAATTGACTGCACAATTAACTTTAAGACTGCGGTTATTATGAACATTTTTTGCACTCAAGTTTCCCATCCATGAACAGTTTATAACTTCAACAAAACAGACTTAATGTTAAAACTACAATGATTTTCCTGGTTACACAGTCATACTTTGTAACTAGATAGAACACTGTTATAGAAGCGAGCTATTTATAAAAATCACGCTGTTATCACCCAAATGAGGATCGGTTCCCTTTTGAGTCTGGTTCCTCTCGAGGTTTCTTCATGTCATCTGAGGAAGTTTCTCCTTGCCACTGTGGTCACAGGCTTGCTCGTTGAGGATAAATTAGGAATAAAATTAGCTCATGTCTTTAACTTTCTGTAAAACTGCTTTGCAACAATGTCTATTGTTAAATGCACCATACAAATAAACGACTTGATACACCACATTGTCCTTCGGCCATATTAAAAAGGCTGAGGAATTCCTCTGTGATAAACATTAGTTTATGGATCAGATTTTCATTTCTCAATTACACAGAGCTTGTGAAATGACCAGGCAAAAACTTGGGAGAGCCCAAACTAAGATGAAGTATTGGTACGACCATAAAACTAAAGACCATCATTCACAAATCGGTGACAAAGTTCTTGTGTTAGTGCCATATGCAATGGACAAATATTCTGATCATGATTATGTAATTGCTACTCCAAACAGAAGTCAGCAGAAACATGTATGCCATGCAAAATCTTGAAACCCCATTTTGACTGACTTTTCCCCTTGTTCACTCCAGCTTATCTTTGGCTGTGCCAAAATTCAGTCCTTTGGAATCGGGTGATGGTGTGGTCATGCTGCTGTCTTCTCTGGTAGAAGAGATGGACAATGCTGGGAACAGCCCTTTTTGTGCTCTTAAGAAGGGCATCTTAAGAACCCTGAAATGCTCTCCATTTTGCCTGATCACCCATGACCCGGAAAAATCTAATATTTTGGAACTCGTCCAACAATTTCCAGAAATTTTCTGCAACATCCCAAAACAAACTCATGCCCTTGAACATGTCGGAACAACAACTCTGATCAAACACCTGTACCGTGATGATCCACTGACGCATGTCATTTTGAAGAAAAAGTTGAGTATATGCTTTCCAATAACATTGCTGAACCTAGCATAAGCACTTGGAGCTCCCCATGTATTTTACTCTGTAAACCTGAAGACACATTGTTTTTGCATTGACTATAGGTGTGTCAATGCAGTTACTAAGCCTGACTCTTATCCATTACTAAGAATAGAGGACCACATAGACGGAGTAGGATCTGTGGTGTTTGCAAGCAAGTTAAACTTGCTTAAGGGCTATTGGAAGGGCCCCCTTAAGAGTTGAGCAGAAGCAGAAGACATCATTTCTAACTCTGAACTTCGAGTCATGGCTTTTGGCATGCAAAATGTCCTAGTGACTTTTCAGCAACTGATTAACATTGTGTTGTCTGGCATGACTTGGTTGTAAGGCATGCTTAGAGGTGTTAAAAAAAAAATTTATACACATACACACACACACACACACACACATACATATATATATATATATATATATATATATACACACACACACACACACACACACATATATACACACACACAGTGCTCAGCGTAAATGAATACACCTCCTTTGAAAATTAACATTTTAAACAATAGCTCAATGACCACAAACAATTTCCAAAATGTTGAAAAGAAAGTTTAATATAACAGCTGTTTAACTTATAACGTGAAAGTAAGGTTAATAATATAAACTTGGATTACACATTTTTTCAGTTTTGCTCAAATTAGGGTGGTGCAAAAATGAGTACACCCCACAACAAAACCGACTACATCTAATACTTTGTATGGCCTCCATGATTTTTAATGGATAGCACCAAGTCTTCTAGGCATGGAATGAACAAGTTGGCGACATTTTGCAACATCAATCTTTTTCCATTCAACAATGACCTCTTTTAGTGACTGGATGCTGGATGGAGAGTAATGCTCAACTTGCCTCTTCAGAATTCCCCAAAGAAAATAATTTCTTTACACCACAAAGGTGAAGGCTACAAGATGATCAGCAAAGCTTTACTTATCAGTCAGAATACTGTCGCAAAAGTGGTACAAAAATTTAAGAAAGATGGAACTGCAACCATCTCACAGAGACGTCCAGGTCGTCCACGGAAGTTAACACCTCGACAGGAGCGTCTTCTGATGAGAAGGGTTGAAGAAAATCGGCATGCAAGTTCACTGCAGTTATCTCAAGTAGTAGAAAGCCAAACTGTGGTGATCATTTCCCGTGACACAATACGGCATACACTGCAGAGGAATGGCACCCCAAAAGCCCAGGCACAAAAAAGCCCGCCTAGAGTTTGCCAGGGCCCATGCTGACAAAGATGAAGACTACTGGGACTCTATACTCTGGAGTGATGAGACCAAGATAAATGCTTTTGGAACTGATGGCTTCAAAACCATATGGCATTGCAAACGTGAGGAATACAAAGAAAAATGCATGGTGCCTACAGTGAAACGTGGTGGTGGCAGTGTCCTTATGTGGGGCTGCATAAGTGTTGCTGGTGTCAGGGAGCTGCATTTCATTGATTGCATCATGAATTCACAGACGTATTGCTCTATACTGAAAGAAGATGCTACCATCACTCCATGCCCTTGGTCGTCATGCACTTTTCCAACATGACAGTGATCCTAAACACACATCTCAGGCCACTGTTGGATTTCTGAAGAAGAACAGGGTGAAAGTGATTCACTGGCCAAGTATGTCTCCTGATCTGAACCCAATCGAACACCTATGGGGAATTCTGAAGAGACAAGTTGAGCATCACTCTTCATCCAGCACCCAGTCACTAAAAGAGGTCATTGTTGAAGAATGGAAAAAGATTGATGTTGCAAAATGTCACCAACTTGTTCATTCCATGCCTAGAAGACTTGGTGCTATCATTAAAAATCATGGAGGCCATTGTAGGTACCATGCGCCATCTTGTGTCTAAGAACTACAACTCCCAGCCAACTTCCGCGTTGACCTACGTCACGCCTGGGCAGGATCACGTACATCACATTCTTCAGGATTCCATAAGATACTTGGAAAACTCCATTTTCGTCATCTCTGGTGTCTGAACTCAGCGAAGAACAGACCATAAAGAGACGCTCACCATCGGACAGTCCGAAACCACGTTTCAGTGCGTTTTCCTCCTTCTGTCTACTCTTGATCACGGTAGACTCCGGAAACACGCGCGCTTTAACTCAAGCGAGTTATAAACCGGTTTTCAATTATTCTTTTAAGTACGTACGAAAACTGCAAGCAAAAGGCAGTTTTTGTTTTTCACCTGTTCGGGAAGCGGCTGGACCCTCCTGGACCCGTGCACGGTACTTTGAACAGAGCTCTCCCTTTTCACGAGCTACGAAGCCTCTTCAGAGAACCTCTTCCTACCACAGAAGACCTGCCTCTCCAGAAAGACTGTGCTTTCTACAAAAAGGCGAGATTTTGAAGTAACACTGGCATTTGGGGCAATAAGACTAGTTTTAGAAATTAGTTATTCACTTAGTGTGAAGTTATATGCAGGAAATGAAGTGTGCACACTGAATATTAATTTTTATCATTTGTTATTGTTGATTTAAATTGGTTAATCAATAAGTTTTTGCATGTTCTCTCTCTCCTTCCTAACATCCTAATTTCATTACTCACACATATCTTGACCTCATTAATATTTCAGTAAATTGAGTAATACTATAGAGCTAGGGGGTGAGTGGTCTGGAAGAGCCTTCCGTTGTTTAGCTAGCAAGCTAGATCTAATTCTCTTTGTTCTCCATACTAGGCCTTAAACGTGGCAAACTCCTCACCCCTCCTTTGTTCTTTACCAAGAGGTCCTTATCTCAACTTTAGATAAAATCTTAAGTCCTGATTCAATTCAACCTTTATAGCAAATTCTCCTGTGCTTACATTTAAAGCCATATATATATATATATATATATATATATATATATATATATATATATATATACACACACACACACACACACACACACACATATACACACACCACGGATGACCGTTTGAATGTATTTTAATTGTTAACTTTAATTATCACACACACTAGGCCTGGAAAAGCACATGCTAGCCTAGCATCCCTTTGTCCAGCTAGCCTACAAAGCTAAATCTGCTTACACACATTCTGTCCATAGAAGATTTCATTCTGCTGCCATTCAGTTATTCAAATTTCTTTTTTCTTCCTTTTACTTTTAATCTTTGTTATAATAAACTCCATTATTATTGGAATTTTGTGTGGTGTCTGTCTGCTGTTTCGATACTTTTGAAGTCACCCAGATCGCAAAAGAACTATTACGGTGTATATGAAAATTGGATGCAGCTTGGTAAGTGATCAAAATTTTGAGTTATATCAAATACTAAATGATTCACTAAATGATTCACTTCAAACGATTCAATGAGACTGATTCCATGGTATGATTCAATTCAGATGAGTCAAATTAAACGATTCAATGGGATTTAATCAATTTAATTATTAAAAGATTGATCACTTAACACCAACCTACATACACAAGCATAATTACACCTACATAAATTGGTGCCCCGTGTGAGGCGATTGGTTTGTAGACTTCTTGAGTATTGTTGCAACAGATAAACTATCAGTTGATTCAGCAACTGCTAAGGTATATCCCCAGGTGTGTTAAAACGGTTAACAGGAGTGTGATAACCATATCACAAATTCTAACAACCTAGGATAAGAGAACATCTCCAAACAAAACAAACCTTGTTAATTAATTAATTACATAGTTAATATTAATTAATAATAATTGATTCATTGATTGATTAATTACCCAATACCCAATCTACGTAAAATGGCATCCCCTCGTGCCTCCGAGACTGAAGACAACGGCCAAAACGTGCCTCTTTTTGAGGTCATCGCAGACCTCATTCACTGCTCTGACTCCGAAAGGGCAACCATTAGGGGCATGAGTAGGCATGATTGCCAAGCTAACAATCAACTCAATAACACAAATGAGAGATCCAAAGAGAACAACAATTAGTGTCCAAGATGCACTAGGTAAACTATTCCTGTTACACTTCCATGATACTGATCAAGAGATCAGATCCCTCCGCGGAGAAGTTGATAGACTGACCTCCAGCAACGCCGAGCTGACAGCTGAGGTCAATGATCTACATAGGGAACGTAGCCTCTTGAAGGACTCCCTTGATGAGTGCGCCGAAAGGCTAGAGAAAGCCGAGAAAGGCGCCGGAAGGGCTGCCAAGGAGCAGAACCCCAAAGAAGGGCGCGAGGGGCGTGAGAGACCCCCAATCACGCGTCAAAGCTTAGAGCGGGAAGAGGCGTCCGAACCGGACACCGAGGATTACCTGGTCGAGCACCAGGCATCCCGCCAACCTCCATCAACTCGCTACACGACTCCGTCGTTGTCTAGCCAGGGTGGAGTCGCCCTGCGCTCATCCCGAGCCCAGGTCTGTAGCACACCCAGGTCAGTGCACTACAGCTTCCCTGATCCACCTTCAGGTGAATCAGACTACGACTCTCGTGCGGAACGGGAGCAATTCCAGAGTAGCTCAGATAGTGAGCACTCAGGAGAGCGAAGGGGGGTTGCGTAAGGATGTGCACCAAGCCCTCCGCATACAGCAAATTGACCTACTTGCCAAAGATATGAAGCGATTCGATCCCGATAAAAAAAGAACCAACGTAAATGATTATTTACGAGAAATTGACCGATGCCTGATGGACCTACCGAGAGCCACAATGCGAGAGAAGCTTAAACTGGTCTGGAAGACCTCCAGTAGCAGTGTCCATGCCTTTTTAGAGACACTACCACCAAACGTTCACGATAGTTATTCGAAACTTCGCAATTACATGAGGGAAGAATATGCGCCGTACACAGATTAAACTTCCGCGACGTTGTGTGCAATACAAATCAGGCAGAAACGGTCTGAGGCACCTCGTGAGTATTATAGACTGCTACGTAGCGCCTACTTCCAGGGTAGCAATGCACCAGGTTTAGAAGAAGATAGGGGCTTCAAATCCCTCTTCTGACACAACCTCCACCCAAGCGTGCGGACCCATGTCACAATGACATGTCGACAAGGTTTCTACTCGATGAGGGACACTAGGCAACTAGCCCAAATGACCTGGGAGACCATCGGCAAACCCACAGACAGGAACGATGATGACCCCAGAGTCCTTAGTTTTCAGGGTGAGGATAAGCCCCCGCTAACCTTAGAAGGAAGCGAAGCTCCAAAAGGGGGACCCACCTGGAGAAACTACGGTCCAAACCGCCCCTTGCGGAGCCATCACCAAGGTGAGTGGGAGAATCGGCAAGGTAAGGCCAGGAGAGACCGATGGAAAGGCCACAATGACCATGGCAACCGCTCATCAGATGAGAATGGTCATAAGGAACAAGGCGGTAAGCGGCAAGATCGTAATCCCCGCTCTGGCCAGAAATGGCAGGAGCGTTCCGACCACAGCTCTAAACGTAGGGGCAAAGGTAGCAGACACAGTGACTCAGACCAACCCGATGAGTCCCACTCAGAGCTGGACTCTTTGAAGGCCTGCTTGGCTGAATTTAGAAGACTGTTACAGGAACAGTCAAATTCCTCAACAGACAAAACAAAAGAGCCCAAGAAAAATGACAAAAGCTGTCCGTTAGCATGACTAGGCCAGGAGCCACGGGTATATCTCGTGAAAGGGGGAGGAGATCCCTCTGAAACAGCAGGCGAGGGTCAGGATGTAGGGCCCCCCCCGGTGGCAAAGGCAAACACACAAAATGCGCCTCTCATGTGCGCTAAAGTCTTCACCGCCATCTCTCAAGACACGGCTCTCACAAGGCGACCCAATCCCAGCCAAGCCCTGCAACCTAAACTTAGTCAGCTTCACACAAAACAAAGCCCCACCGTCGTTGGATCCTACAAAACGTGCACAAACTCGTTGCGACGAGATTAGTGTGAACACCGATCAAACAAGTGCCACGCGAGATCAAATTTCCGATGAACTTTAGTTCATGTCTTTGCACACCGAGTCCGGTGTCGAAACACCCGACATCACGACTCCCCCTAGTGGCCACAATTCTTTGAAAAACCTTCCTCTATCCATTGACTCAGACAAGGGCACCCATTTCACTGCTGGTGTAATGGCTGCGCTGTGGAACATGTTGGGCGTTGAGGTGAAATTCCATATCACGTACCACCCTCAATCCTCTGGTCAGGTTGAACGAGCCAATCAAACCATTGTGAGCATGCTGCGAAAGTATGTCACTCACTATGGTAAAGATTGGGATGTGAAACTTCCCTTGGTGCTAATGGCCATCCGGTCCACCCCTCATCGCACCACTGGAGTCACACCTTTTGAGATGATGACTGGGCGAGAAATGGTTCTCCCACTGCATCTCCTATACAGACCAGAGGACATGAGTGTCGCCACTGCATACACCGCACATCAATGTGTCTGTGACCTACAACGCCACCTACAATCCACCTTTGCATGGGCCCAAAAGAATCTCGAAACGAGCGTGAAGGGACAAAAGGCCTACTACGATCGGAAAGTCTCCCATCACGAATACCAAATAGGCGACAAAGTCCTCTACTTCAACTTTACCAAGCCGGTAGGAGTCTCAAAGAAGTTCCTACCACACTGGTCAGGACCTTTTGAGATCGTGGGAAAACTGTCCCCCGTCGCGTACCGCATTAGGACATCCAGGCCTAATCAGACGCCCTCCTACCGATGGGTTCATAGCAATCAAATCAAACCTTCTGAACAGTCCTCACTCCAAAAGGGAGTGGACGATAGCTAGGCCCATCCTGTCCACTCAGCCTGTATGCCTCACTCACCCTTAAGCGTATACCAACATCTCCCGATCACAATTTACAACCCAATAAAATAAAAAACCCTTCTGTATGTTACAGAATGGACTCCCTCGGAATCCTGTGCATCCTCCTCACCCTACAACTGAGTCAGTCAAGTGAGGTGGTGGAGCCTGGCCCCCCAGCTGGCATCATCCTGCAGGAGGCTCCTGGGCTCCTTCTTACAAACTGTCACATCCACACTCAACGAGTATACGCCCGGGCTAGACCCATGGGCCGTATACCGCAAACACCAAGTCACTGCTACCTTCGATCGATGATAACGGACCAAATGGCGAGATATCTAATGTAGTTGGACACGCTAGACGCACCACTACCCATATGCTAGAACAGTTACAAAAATTCATAGTCACCGAGGAAGAGCAGAGCGGTAAAGCACGTCAGAAAAGGTTCCTTGGGGGTTTAATTATCGGTGCATCTGCCATTGGGTCCTTGTTCTCTATTGGTCTCTCTGCAGCCAACTCAGTCAGTTTGAGTACGCTGAAAAGAGAAGTTAGCATTCTGCAAAAGGAAATGCCAGAGATCCGAGAGAAACTGCTTGTCCAACAAGAAGAGCTGCAGGGCTTAGGCAAATCCCTGAAGGGAACTATACTAACCGTTAACATGCATACTGATCTAATCTATAGCACTATGCAGACCGTAGACAAATTGGCCGAAATAATCAAGAACGAGATCAAATATGTCAGAGTAGCAAGGGATTTAATGCAAGACCTGCTTAGAGAAGTTGGTGATTGGATCAGTTCCCTGAGTAGTGGCAAGGTCCCATCGTATCTCACACCCCTTAACTTGGTGGAGAATATACTAAAATCCACCACTACTACTTACGTGCATTCCTCGCAAATACACCTGGCCTATAGTCTTGGCAGTGCTATCCCCATTTTTGTGAGTCCACAAGATTTAGAGATAGGTTTCATACTAAATCTACCCATCATTGAGAAGAACATATATAGATCACTGTCTCATCTCATTCAAAATATGTCCGAGTAATAATATATGCACCTCACCACGCTACTGTATTAAACGTACTTTCATGTCAACTACTGCACAGAGCTTTATAAATGATCTCCCAGAGCTGTCAACTTTGATTGGGTCACTGTCAGCCCCTGCAGAACTTGATCAGGCAACTGAATGCTTAGAGTCAACATTCCGCCATACTTTAGATAATGTAGCTCCTCTAAAAAGGAAAATGGTCAGAGGCAAAAAATTAGCACCCTGGTATAATGATGACACTCGCACATTAAAACAGACCACTCGAAAATTGGAACGTAAATGGCGTCAAACAAAATTGGTAGTGCTCAAATTAGCTTGGAAGGAGAGATTCCTGAAGTATAGAAAAGCTCTTAGTGCTGCGAGATCAACATATTTCTCCTCCCTAATAGAAGATAACAAAAATAATCCTAGATTCCTATTTAATACTGTAGCAAAATTAACCAGGAATAAGTCCACTATCAACACATGCACACCTGCAGTATGTAGTAGCAACGACTTCATGAATTTTTTTAATGACAAAATTGAGAATATCCGACAAAAAATTCAAACTACTAATTTAAGGTTAGACAATGAAAGTGACCTTGTAGTTAATATAACTGTATCAGATCATCAGTTAGAATGTTTTACTCCCCTAAAAGAAACTGAATTACTTTCATTAATCTCTACATCAAAAGCCTCAACTTGCGTACTAGATCCCTTACCGACACATCTATTCAAACAGATAATGCCTGGAGTAATTGAACCGCTTCTAAATATAATAAATTCTTCTCTTATGATTGGCTATGTACCCAAATCCTTTAAACTAGCAGTTATCAAACCCCTGATTAAAAAACCTGACCTTGATCCCTGTCAGCTGTCCAATTATCGGCCAATATCAAACCTCCCCTTTATCTCCAAGATCCTTGAAAAAGCTGTGGCACAGCAGTTATGCTCATATTTACATAGGAATAACATCCATGAAATGTATCAGTCAGGATTTAGACCTCATCATAGCACAGAGACAGCACTGGTTAAAGTAGTAAACGACCTACTGTTGGCGTCTGATCAGGGCTGTGTCTCGCTACTTGTGTTGCTTGACCTTAGTGCAGCATTTGATACCATTGATCATTCCATTCTTCTGGATAGACTAGAAAATGTTGTGGGAGTTAAGGGAATGGCCCTCTCCTGGCTCAGGTCTTATCTAACTGATCGTTATCAGTATGTTGATATAAACGGTGATATTTCTAGACGTACCGAGGTAAAGTTTGGTGTTCCACAAGGTTCTGTCTTGGGTCCACTGCTTTTTTCTCTATACATGTTACCTCTGGGCGATATTATTCGTAAACATTGTATTAGTTTCCACTGTTATGCTGATGACACACAGTTGTATGTCTCTGCAAAACCTGATGAGAGACACCAGCTTAATAGAACTGAGGAATGTGTTAAGGACATTAGACACTGGATGCTTATTAATTTCCTTCTGCTTAACTCTGACAAGACTGAAGTACTTGTACTAGGACCACATACAGCTAGAAGTAAGTTTTCTGATTACACAGTAACTCTGGATGGCCTTTCTGTTTCTTCACGTGCAGCAGTAAAAGACCTCGGAGTGATTATTGACCCCATTCTTTCATTCGAAACTCACACTGATAACATCACCCAGATAGCTTTCTTTCATCTCAGAAATATTGCAAAGATAAGAAATGTAATGTCATTGCATGATGCAGAAAAACTAGTCCATGCTTTTGTTACCTCCAGATTGGATTATTGTAATGTTCCAATAAGTGCATAAACAAGCTCAAGTTAGTTCAAAATGCAGCAGCAAGAGTCCTTACTAGAACTAGAAAATATGACCACATCACGCCTGTCTTATCCACACTGCATTGGCTCCCAATCAAATTTCGTATTGATTATAAAATACTACTATTGACCTTTAAAGCACTAAATGGTCTCGCACCACAGTACCTGAGTGAACTTCTGCTCCTCTATGACCCGCCACGCCTACTTAGATCAAAAGGTGCAGGCTATCTGCTGGTACCTCGTATAGTGAAGGCTACATCAGGGGGCAGAGCCTTTTCTTACAAAGCCCCACTGTTATGGAACAGCCTTCCAAGTAATGTTCGGGAATCAGACACAGTCTCAGCATTTAAGTCTAGGCTGAAAACATATCTGTTTAGTCAAGCCTTTTGTTAATGGTGTTTATGAGGTAAAGGAGTAGATCTGGAGGGTCCTCAGACATAGAGTGTTTTGGTAAACTGGGATGTATGGATGCTGTCAGTCCCCACTCGCTTGCTCACTCGAGTTTGTTGACGGTGTACTGGCTGGCTGCTTTATGTCCCGGGGCTCCCTCATGCCTGTGTTACCTTCTGGCTCTCTCCTTTTAGTTATGCTGTCATAGTTAGTTGCCGGAGTCCCTGCTTGTACTCAGTGCAATATGTATACGGTTCCTACTTATTCAGGTGACATTGGGCATACCTAACCATCTGTGTTTTCTTTCCCTCCCCCCCACCCCAAATCTGTCCCTCTGAGTTACATGGAGTCAACAGGAAATCTTTTGGTGGAGACCTCGACTGGCTATCGTAGCCTGCAGGGAATCGGCCGTCAGACTTTCTGTCGCATGTCCCAGACCCGGTGAAATGTAATTGAATTGTCTTGGCCAGCCCTAAGGGTCCCATCTGCATCTCATCATTGCTGAGGAGTGTGCTCCCATCACCCAATCAAGCATCCAGCCAGAGCAGGTCATGATATTTTTTACCATATTAACATGCCATTGTTGTGTGTTATGCCTGATGTAAAGACTCTTGTCTCTGCGAGCCTACCACACAGATTTAATACTTGTCATTTTTAGGGCATACCTAACAACGTGTTTTCTTTCTCTCTCTATCTCCCCCCCCCCCCAATCTGTCCCTCTGAGTTACATGTTGATCCTGGGATTGAGATGCTGGCCTCTTCTGCCCCTCGGACCTGCTTGATCCATCCTGGTGCCCTGTGTCTGGTCGGCGTTTTATCGCACCGCTCCTGTGAAGGACGGCCCCATGAGGACAGTTGAGGGTTATACCTGTTAAAACTGTTAATATTATAGTCAGGCTGTCTGTTGTTGCCCAAATGAGGATGGGTTCCCTTTTGAGTCTGGTTCCTCTCGAGGTTTCTTCCTCATGTCGTCTGAGGGAGTTTTTCCTTGCCACAGTCACCACAGGCTTGCTCATTGGGGATAGATTAGGGATAAAATTAGCTCATGTTGTTTTAAGTCGTTCAAATTCTGTAAAGCTGCTTTGCGACAATGTTTGTTAAAAGCGTATATATATATACACATACATATATATATATACACAT